>NW_022630533.1:0-99702 GCF_010909765.2 Amblyraja radiata | reverse complement strand
GACATCAAAAAGCACAGGCATACACTGGCCCTACCCCCAACTCTATCTCTGTTACATTAATGACTGCATCGGTGCTACCTGCTGCACAACTCATGGACTTCATCAACTTCACCACCAATTTTCATCCTGCAACTCTAATTTATTTGGACCATCTCCGACTCCTCCCTCCCTTTCTTGATCTCACCGTCTCCATCACAAGAAATAGACTATTGACTGATGTCTATACAAACCCACTGACTCCCACAACTATCTCGACTACACTTCTTCCCACCCTGCTACCTGTAAAGGCTCTATCCCCTACTCCCAATTCCTCCATCTATCCCGCATCTGCGCCCAAGATGAGGTATTCCATACTAGGGCATTTGAGATATCCTCATTCTTTAGGGAACATAGATGAGGGCTTCATTCGTGTCTCCTTGGTACTCTGCAGCTCTACCCTTGCTACCCCTCCCCCTAATCGCAACAGAGACTAGTCCACCTAGTCCTCACCTTCCACCCCATCAGCCTCGCATACAACACATAATCCTCCAAAATTTCCACCACCTCCAAAGGGATCCCACCACTAGCCACATTTTTCCCATCTCCATCCCTTTCCGCAGAGACCATTCCCTCTGCAACTCCCTAGTTAACTCATCCAAACCACCCCCCTCCCCAGGTAACTTCCCCTGCAACTGCAGAAGATGCCAACTCCACACCTGTCGCTATACCTCCTCCCTCGACTCTGTCCAGGGACCACAACAGTCCTTTCAGGTTAGGCAGAGGATCACTTGCACCTCCTCCAACCTCATCTACTGTATCCGTTGTTCAAGATGTGGAATCTTATACATTGTCGGGACTAAACGCAGACTGAGCGATCGTTTCAAGGAACACCTTCGTTCAGCCCGTCAGAACCAACCTGATTTCCCGGTTGCTGGACACTTTAATTCTCCTTCCCATTCCTACACTGACCTTTCTGTCCTCTGTCTCCTCCATTGTCAGAGTGAGGCTGAACACAATTTGGAAGAACAGCATCTCATATTTCGCTTGGGCAGCTTACAGCCCAGTGGTTATGAATCTTTATTTCTCTCACTTCAGGTAGCCCCGGCAATACATCTCTCTCTCTATCCCTCCCCCACCCAAGTCACACCAGCATCTAGTTTTCACCCAACAGCTTACAATGGCCTGTTTCCTTTATTATCGTTACATTTTTGCATATCTTTCATTCATTGTTCTTTATCTCTCCACATCACTGTCTATATCTCTCGTTTCCCTTATCCCTAACCAGTCTGAAGAAGGATCTCGACCCGAAACTTCACCCATTCCTTCTCTCCTGAGATGCTGCCTGTCCCGCTGAGTTACTCCAGCTTTTGTGTCTATCTTCGGTTTAAATCAGCATCTGCATTTCCTTCTTACACAATAAAAAAGCTATTGACTCTACCTCGGTACATGTGACAATAAAGTACACTAGCCTGCAGCTGAGCAGAGGAAGGGGACAGACACAGCTTTAACAACTTTATACTTACAGTTGTATATGAATGATGAAGTCTCTTCTAGGTTTGGGTTGAGGAACATTACCGCCATATAGGTGATCATCGTTAACTGTAGATGCAACCAAACCTGCGACCACCCTGAACCACGTTGTGAAAGCTGCAAGAGATTGTGTGGCAGGTGGGTGAGGTCTGGCAACCCATTCCCTCAGCCCTCAACACCACACAGTGAGAGACACGAATGGATCAGTGCAGGCCGGGGTCAGAGCAGGACGGGGGGACGAGCAGGACGGGGGGACGAGGGGAGGGGGGGGAGAAAGGGGGGAGAGTGGCACCCCTTCCCTCACCCACAACACCGCACAGTGAGAGGCACAAATGGATCAGAGCAGGCCGGGGGGGACGAGGGGAGGGGGGGGGGGGGGGAGAGTGGGGAGAGTGGCACCCATTCCCTCAGCCCTCAACACCACACAGTGAGAGGCACGAATGGATCAGAGCAGGGCGGGGTCAGAGGAGGACGGGGGGGACGAGCAGGACGGGGAGTCGAGGGGAGGGGGGGGGGAGAGAGGGGGGACAGTGGCACCCCTTCCCTCACCCACAACACCGCACAGTGAAGGGCACGAATGGATCAGAGCAGGACGGGGAGACGAGGGGAGCGGGGGTTCGAGAGGAGGAGGGAGGGGAGGGGGAGTGAGGGGAGTAGGGGGAGTGAGGGAGAGTGAGGGGATTAGGGGGAGTGAGGGGAGTACTCAAGGAGGTGGCCTGAGTAATTGTGGATGCATTGGTGATCATTTTCCAATGTTCTATAGACCCTGGATCAGTTCCTGTGGACTGGAGGGTAGCCAATGTAACTCCACTTTTTAAGAAAGGAGGGAGAGAGAAAATGGGGTATTATAGACCAATTAGCCTGACCTGTAGTGGGGAAGATGTTGGAGTCGATTATTAAAGATGTAATTGTAATGTATAAAATGTAATTAGCATATGTTATGTCTTGTGTGAGGGGACGCATGCGCTGGAGGAGACTCAAGGTGGCGTCCTGGAATAAAGAAGCTTGTTAGTTTACTCCTGTATCTGAGAGTTCTTTTGAGTCAGTTCCAAGCACCCAAAATACACTACAATTGGCAACGAGGATGGGATAGAGTTTGTGAACTCACCCTCAGGACTGTTTTGCAACACACAGGATTGTTTAACAGTTTAAACTGTAGATACGGAGTTGTGTCGCAGTTGTTTGCGAGCTGGACAAGAGATGCCTGCAGATCCCTCTATGCCGGCGACTGCATTTAAAACATCAGCTGTACAAGTCGGCGAGTTTTGTCAGGCTATCTTATCTCTATGTTGTGTCTACGTGGCAAGATGTCGTCCTTCGGATTGTTACTCATTTTAGACTGAGTTGTTTTCTTTTTGTCAAATTCCTCAAGCTGAATAGTCTTTGTATAAGTTTTAGGTGAATTGTTACATCAAAACACACAACAACAGCACGAAGAGGATAAAAGAACAGAAAAGGAAAGAAGAAGGACTGTCAGAAAAAAATAAGGTTGTGTTTGGAAACAAAGTGGAACGGCACCAAGCCAAAAGATTTGGCGCCAAACGGTTTTGGATTGGCGCCAAAGAAAAGCAAGGTCGGAACAGGAAGCAAGGAAAACAAGTGGGGCAGTAAGTAAGTGTCACCGAAGAAAGCAGCCGAAAGCTAGAAGCCTAACCAGCAGGACAGCGACGGTGTCAACTTACCTGGAACATTTTCCAGGGCTGTGCAGCCAAGGCAAAGGGGCAGAAGAGGCCCAGCAGCTGCCACCGACTTCGAACGTTTTCCAGGGCTGTGTAGCCCACAGCCAGGCCCAGGAGCCGCCAACGACGTCGAGTGAGGGCCCAGTACCGGGTACGTCATGGACTGGTCCAGTGAAGCCACCGACGAAACGGAGTCAGCCCGGCTGGGAGAAGAGTCAACCCGGTCGAGGGAGAAAGCCGGCCGCGTGAGAAGTGGTCCAGCAGCGAGAAAAAAAAGCCCGGCCATGCGTGAGAAGCGGGCCAGCAGAGTAAAAGAAAACTGTCCGCGAGAGAAGCGGACCGGTCGTGAAAGAAAGCCCGGTCGGGAGTAGAGTCAGCCCGACCATGAGCAGAAGAGAGGGTCCGGCCGCGCAAGAGAAGCGGACCGGCCGAGGGGGAAAGCCCGGACTTGAGAGGAAGTCCAGCCCCGAGCAAAGAGTGGGTCCGCACGAGAGAAGCAGGACAGCTCTCAAGCACTTCAGCCCGGTCGGGAGTAGAGTCAGCCCGGTCGTGAGGGCTGTGGAGACAGCGGGCAGGCAAGTCAGCAGAGCAGCAGTAGTTGACTTGGCAGCGAGCCAGCGGCAGCAAAAGTAACGGTGAAGCCCGGAGGAGCCAGCAAAACAGCAAAAGTGGAGGTCTGGCGAGGCCAGCAGCAAAAGTACCGGTGGGGACAGCTCGAGAGGTCGAGAAGGCATTGGAGTCCATAGGCCGACAAGCTGGACCGGTGAAATTCTTCAAAGTAAAAGCAGGACTGTTCAATGTAATGCGTTGGTCACTGTTCCTTCACAGTAAAAGCGGGACTGTTTGGATGTAATGCGTTGGTCACTGTTATTAATAGTAAATCTGTGTGCATAGCAGGAATATGGTTAAAATGTTCTAAATGTCTATTAACATGAAATGTTGGTTAATAGTATTAATCTATTATTATAAGAATTAGTAATAGTCAGTGGGCTGGATCACTTCTTAGTGTGTAGAAGGATTAAGTCTAGTGCAGAATACACAGTGAGAGAAAAGAAGATAGTGCACCTGAATAGCAACAGGTAGCATGGCTTTTCAAATTGTAGGAAACGTGCCCCAGTTAGATGTAATTTTGTGAAATGGACCAAAGTCTTGGAGGCTTGTTTCATTTCCAATGATATCGCTGCAGAGGAGAAGAATAGAGCATGGTTCATATTAGGCTTAGGAAGAGAGGGTTATCAAACCTTACGTATGTTACTCCTGCCAGCAAAGCCCACAGATAAAATGTATGAGGAGTGTAAGGAGGCTTTAATGGCTCATTTCTCGCCAAAACCTCCAAGGGTATCCAGAGGCAAGGAGCCTGAACAAAAGAGGGCAGAGAGTCTCTCAAAGGACCAAGGTCAAGTGCAAAAGGACCAAGGTCAAGTGCAAAAGGACAAAGGTCAAATGCAAAAGGACAAAGGTCAAATGCAAAAGGACAAAGGTCAAGTGCAAAAGGACAAAGGTCAAGTGCAAAAGGACAAAGGTCAAATGCAAAAGGACAGAGGTCAAATGCAAAAGGACAAAGGTCAAGTACAAAAGGACAAAGGTCAAGTGCAAAAGGACAAAGGTCAAATGCAAAAGGACAAAGGTCAAGTGCAAAAGGACAAAGGTCAAGTGCAAAGGGACACAAGTCAAGTGCAAAGGGACACAAGTCAAGTGCAAAATGACACAGGTCAAGTGCAAAGGGACACAAGTCAAGTGCAAAGGGACACAAGTCAAATGCTAAGGGACACAAGTCAAGTGCAAAATGACACAGGTCAAGTGCAAAGGGACAAAGGGCAAATGCAAAGTGGCAGAAGTCAAAGGCAAAGAGAAATTGCCATCCAAGGGGCAACCCTAGCTATTCAAGCTGCATTCAGGGGTATGAAGGTACGGAGAGAGAACCGGAACAAACAGAAGGCAGCAACGGTAATACAAGCAGCATTTAGAAGGCACAGAGTATAGCGTCAATACAATGAGATTGGCAGCTATAATAGTACAAACCCATTATAGGGCACACCTTCAAATGGAAAGTGATCGTAAAACTTACATGAAGGTACGCAGAAGCGTTGTACTGCTTCAGGCAGCCTACCGTGGAATGCTTGTTCGAAGGCAATTGCGGGTCATGCATAAATCTGTCAAGGTCATACAGACTTATTATCAGATGTATAAACAGCATCAGTATTTTAAGAAACTACACTAGTCTGGCATTGCGGTACAGCAACGATACAGAGCATGCCAGATAAGAGATGTCCAAGTGAGACAGTAAAAGAGTTTGAGAGATCAATGTACATTTGTACATTGTACGTTTGTACATCAATGATCTGGACGATGGCGTGGTAAATTGGATTAGTAAGTATGCAGATGATACTAAGATAGGTGGGGTTGCGGGTAATGAAGTAGAGTTTCAAAGTCTACAGAGAGATTTATGCCAGTTGGAAGAGTGGGCTGAAAGATGGCAGATGGAGTTTAATGCTGATAAGTGTGAGGTGCTACATCTTGGCAGGACAAATCAAAACAGGACGTACATGGTAAATGGTAGGGAATTGAAGAATGTAGGTGAACAGAGGGATCTGGGAATAACTGTGCACAGTTCCCTGAAAGTGGAATCTCATGTAGATAGGGTGGTAAAGAAAGCTTTTGGTGTGCTGGCCTTTATAAATCAGAGCATTGAGTATAGAAGTTGGGATGTAATGTTAAAATTGTACAAGGCATTGGTGAGGCCAATTCTGGAGTATGGTGTACAATTTTGGTCGCCTAATTATAGGAAGGATGTCAACAAAATAGAGAGAGTACAGAGGAGATTTACTAGAATGTTGCCTGGGTTTCAGCAACTAAGTTACAGAGAAAGGTTGAACAAGTTAGGGCTTTATTCTTTGGAGCGCAGAAGGTTAAGGGGGGACTTGATAGAGGTTTTTTAAATGATGAGAGGGATAGACAGAGTTGACGTGGAAAAGCTTTTCCCACTGAGAGTAGGGAAGATTCAAACAAGGGGACATGACTTGAGAATTAAGGGACTGAAGTTTAGGGGTAACATGAGGGGGAACTTCTTTACTCAGAGAGTGGTAGCTGTGTGGAATGAGCTTCCAGTGAAGGTGGTGGAGGCAGGTTCGTTTTTATCATTTAAAAATAAATTGGATAGTTATATGGATGGGAAAGGAATGGAGGGTTATGGTCTGAGCGCAGGTATATGGGACTAGGGGAGATTATGTGTTCGGCACGGACTAGAAGGGTCGAGATGGCCTGTTTCCGTGCTGTAATTGTTATATGGTTATATGGTAGAAGCAGTGGTGTGTATTCAGGCCTTATACCGCGGGATCAAAGCCAGAGTATTGGTAGAGAAAACCAAGGCAGCACGCTGTATTAAGTCATTCATAAGAATGTGCATTACAAGAAAGCATTTCTTGATGCAAAAGGCGGCTGTAGTCACTCTGCAAGCTGCATACCGTGGTTACCGATTAAGGGTATGGTACAGAGCTATGCGACAAGCAGTCATTTCGATTCAGAGATGGTACAAAGCATGCAAAATAGGGCATTCCCAGTTTGTGCACTATCAGTCAATGAGGGATGCAACTATTACCATTCAAACTACCTACAAGAGTATTGTGGTTAAACAAAAGAGAGCTACTGTAAAAGGGCAGTCAGTACTCCGTATGAGTTGGTATAGGAAAGACCTAAGGAGACAAATAGATGCACAACAGAAAAGGCTGAAACGATACAAAAGGCTTAATCGATATATAGGAAAGACTTCCTCAAACCGATTTATACAGCAGTTGTAGTGCAGTATCACTACCGTGCTTATGTAGTAAGAGAAATATACAGAGCGCAAATCAAAGCCACTGCTGTATTGCAAGGACAGTATAGATCCTACTTCTTGATGAATAACCAGAAAGGTGATTTAAGAAGACAAATAGACGAACAGCAAAAAAGGCTTAAACGTTGCAAAGAACGGTTAAATAAATGTGTGACGATGAGCAAAAAGCTGTTAACAGAAAAGTCTAAAGAAGAGAGGCTTGTCTGTCGAGACAAAAGTATGCAGGACCGATTACGATTAGGACACTTCAGTATAGTCCAGCATGGACCTTCCTTCACTGAGCAATGGACAAATGTTTATGCATTGCAGAATGTCATTATACAACAAGAGCAGATAAATATGCAGCGCCAAGAAATTGAGCGACAGAGAGCGACTGAAAAACGAAAACCTGCAGTCATGTGTCAAATCCCACCTACAAATAAGGAACAGAAACAGTGGAAATGTTAACTTTAGCAGAATTTCAAGAACAGGAAGAAATCTGCAAATTACATTAGGATATTTAAAAAGGGAAGAGGCAGAGATACAGGTAGAGCTAGAGTGATTAGAAAGATGAGTGGAATGAACCATTATAAGTGCTAAGTTTAGATACAGTTTACAGTTATGAGGATGTAATGTCAGATGACTGTAATAATATAATTTTGCAACTGTGTGTTAATCAATTATGTTTAATGTAGTAGAAATGGTGTTATTCGCCTCCAAGCTAAAGGAGGAGCAGTGTATAATGTATATGTATTTCAAATGTCATTAGAAACGGGAATAGTGCCGGAGGATTGGCGTACTGCGCATGTTGTTCCATTGTTTAAAAAGGGGTCTAAGAGTAAACCTAGCAATTATAGACCTATTAGTTTGACGTCAGTGGTGGGCAAATTAATGGAAAGAATACTTAGAGATAATATATATAAGCATCTGGATAAACAGGGTCTGATTAGGAACAGTCAACATGGATTTGTGCCTGGAAGGTCATGTTTAACTAATCTTCTTGAATTTTTTGAAGATGTTACTCGGGAAATTGATGAGGGTAAAGCAGTGGATGTTGTGTATATGGACTTCAGTAAGGCCTTTGACAAGGTTCCTCATGGAAGGTTGGTTAAGAAGGTTCAATGGTTGGGTATTAATGGTGGAGTAGCAAGATGGATTCAACAGTGGCTGAATGGGAGATGCCAGAGAGTAATGGTGGATGGTTGTTTGTCAGGTTGGAGGCCAGTGACGAGTGGGGTGCCACAGGGATCTGTGTTGGGTCCACTGTTGTTTTTTCATGTACATCAATGATCTGGACGATGGTGTGGTAAATTGGATTAGTAAGTATGCAGATGATACTAAGATAGGTGGGGTTGCGGGTAATGAAGAAGAGTTTCAAAGTCTACAGAGAGATTTATGCCAGTTGGAAGAGTGGGCTGAAAGATGGCAGATGGAGTTTAATGCTGATAAGTGTGAGGTGCTACATCTTGGCAGGACAAATCAAAATAGGACGTACATGGTAAATGGTAGGGAATTGAAGAATGTAGGTGAACAGAGGGATCTGGGAATAACTGTGCACAGTTCCATGAAAGTGGAATCTCATGTAGATAGGGTGGTAAAGAAAGCTTTTGGTGTGCTGGCCTTTATAAATCAGAGCATTGAGTATAGAAGTTGGGATGTAATGTTAAAATTGTACAAGGCATTGGTGAGGCCAATTCTGGAGTATGGTGTACAATTTTGGTCGCCTAATTATAGGAAGGATGTCAACAAAATAGAGAGAGTACAGAGGAGATTTACTAGAATGTTGCCTGGGTTTCAGCAACTAAGTTACAGAGAAAGGTTGAACAAGTTAGGGCTTTATTCTTTGGAGCGCAGAAGGTTAAGGGGGGACTTGATAGAGGTTTTTAAAATGATGAGAGGGATAGACAGAGTTGACGTGGAAAAGCTTTTCCCACTGAGAGTAGGGAAGATTCAAACAAGGGGACATGACTTGAGAATTAAGGGACTGAAGTTTAGGGGTAACATGAGGGGGAACTTCTTTACTCAGAGAGTGGTAGCTGTGTGGAATGAGCTTCCAGTGAAGGTGGTGGAGGCAGGTTCGTTTTTATCATTTAAAAATAAATTGGATAGTTATATGGATGGGAAAGGAATGGAGGGTTATGGTCTGAGCGCAGGTATATGGGACTAGGGGAGATTATGTGTTCGGCAGGGACTAGAGGGGTCGAGATGGCCTGTTTCCGTGCTGTAATTGTTATATGGTTATATGGTTATATGGTTATAATGTAAATGGTGTTACCTGCCTCCAAGTAAGAGGGGGAGCAGTGTAATGTATAAAATGTAATTAGCATATGTTATGTCTTGTGCGATGGGACACATGCGCTGGAGGAGTCTCATGGTGGCGTCCTGGAATAAAGAAGCTTGTTAGTTTACTCCTGTATCTGAGAGTTCTTTTGAGTCAGTTCCAAGTACCCAAAATACACTACAGTAATAGCAGCGCATTTGGAAAGCAATGATGGGATCGGCCAAAGTCAGCATGGATTTACGAAGGGGAAATCATGCTTGACTAATCTTCTGGAAATTTTTGAGGATGTAACAATTAGAATGGATAAGGGAGACCCAGTGGATGTGGCATATCTGGACATAAAATTCTGAAGGGTTTGGATAGTAAAATGTTCCCGATGTTGGTGGAGTCCAGAACCAGGGGTCACAGCTTGAGAATAAGGGGTAGGCCATTTAGGACTGAGATGAGGAAAAACCTTTTCACCCAGAGAGTTGTGCTTCTGTGGAATTCTCTGCTGCAGAAGTCAGTGGAGGCCAATTCACTGAATGTTTTCAAGAGAAAGTTAGATTTAGCTCTTATGGCCAACTGAATCAACGGATATGGGGGAAAAGCAGGAATGGGGTACTGATTGGGGATGATCAGCCATGATCACATTGAATGGCGGTGCTGGCTCGAAGGACTGAATGGCCTACTCCTGCACCTATTTTCTATGTTTCTATGCCATGACCTTCGACACCTATAATCCCCTCATCCTCCTGCATTCAAAGGAATAAAGTCCTAGCCTGCCTAACTTCTCCCTGGAGCTCAGGGCCTCGATTCTTGGCAGCATCCTCATAAATCTCCTCTGCACTTTATCGAGCATAACAATATCCTTCCTGTAGCCGGGTGACGAAACATAGAAACATAGAAACATAAAAACATAGAAAATAGTTGCAGGAGTAGGCCATCCGGCCCTTGCCTGACCGCAGCAGCTGGAACAGTCCATTGCTGGGGTGGTAGGGGTTCCCCATAATGTTGCTGGCTCTGGATCTGCACCTCCTGGTGCATAGAAACATAGAAAATAGGTGCAGGAGTAGGCCATTCGGCCCTTCAAGCCTGCACCGCCATTCAAGATGATCATGGCTGATCATCCAACTCAGTATCCTGTACCCGCCTTCTCTCCATACCCCCTGATCCCTTTAGCCACAAGGGCCACATCTAACTCCCTCTTAAATATAGCCAATGAACTGGCCTCAACTACCTTCTGTGGCAGAGAATTCCAGAGATTCACCACTCTCTGTGTGAAAAATGTTTTTCTCATCTCGGTCCTAAAAGATTTCCCCCTTATCCTTAAACTGTGACCCCTTGTTCTGGACTTCCCCAACATCGGGAACAATCTTCCTGCATCTAGCCTGTCCAACCCCTTAAGAATTTTGTAAGTTTCTATAAGATCCCCCCTCAATCTTCTAAATTCTAGCGAGTCCAAGCCGTGTCTATCCAGTCTTTCTTCATATGAAAATCCTGACATCCCAGGAATCAGTCTGGTAAACCTTCTCTGTACTCCCTCTAGGGCAAGAATGTCTTTCCTCAGATTAGGAGACCAAAACTGTACGCAATACTCCAGGAGTGGTTTCACGAAGACCCTGTACAACTGCAGTAGAGCCTCCCTGCTCCAATACTCAAATCCTTTTGCTATGAATGCTAACATACCATTCGCTTTCTTCACTGCCTGCTGCACCTGCATGCCTACTTTCAATGACTGGTGTACCATGACACCCAGGTCTCATTGCATCTCCTCTTTTCCTAATCGGCCACCATTCAGATAATAGTCTACTTTCCTGTTTTTGCCACCAAAGTGGATAACCTCACATTTATCCACATTATACTGCATCTGCCATGCATTTGCCCACTCACCCAGCCTATCCAAGTCACCTTGCAGCCTCCTAGCGTCTTCCTCACAGCTAACACTGCCCCCCAGCTTTGTGTCATCCGCAAACTTGGAGATGTACCATTCAATTCCCTCGTCCAAATCTTTAATATATATTGTAAATAGCTGGAGTCCCAGCACTGAGCCTTGCGGTACCCCACTAGTCACTGCCTGCCATTCTGAAACGGACCCCTTTACTCCTACTCTTTGCTTCCTGTCTGCCAGCCAGTTCTCTATCCAATTCAATACTGGACCCCCAATACCGTGTGCTTTAAGTTTGTATACTAATCTCTTATGTGGGACCTTGTCGAAAGCCTTCTGAAAGTCCAGATATAACACATCCACTGGTTCTCCCTTATACATTCTACTAGTTACATCCTCGAAAAATTCTATAAGATTCGTCAGACATGATTTACCTTTCATAAATCCATGCTGACTTTGTCCAATGATTTCACCACTTACCAAATGTGCTGCTATCCCATCTTTAATAACTGACTCTAGCAGTTTCCCCACTACCGATGTTAGATTAACTGGTCTGTAATTCCCTGTTTTCCCTCTCCCTCCCCTTTTAAACAGTGCGGTTACATTAGCTACCCTCCAATCCTCAGGAACTACTACAGAATCTAAAGAGTTTTGAAAGATTATCACTAATGCATCCACTATTTCTGGGGCTACTTGCTTAAGTACTCTGGGATGCAGCCTATCTGGCCCTGGGGATTTATCGGCCTTTAATCCATTCAATTTACCTAACACCACTTCCCGGCTAACCTGGATTTCACTCAGTTCCTCCGTCTCATTTGACCCCCGGTCCCCTGCTATTTCCGGCAGATTATTTATGTCTTCCTTAGTGAAGACAGAACCAAAGTAGTTATCCTGAAGGTAATACTCCAAATGTGGCTGCACCAATATCTTGTACAACTGCAACATCTTATCCCAACTTCTATACTTAATACCCTGATTGATGGAGGCCAATGTACCAAAAGCTGTCTTGACCACCCTATCTACCTGTGATGCCACGTTCAAGAAAGTATGTATCTGCACTCTTTGATCCCTCTGCTCCACAACACTCCCCTAAGCCCTGCCATTCACTGTGAACGTCACAAAATTCAACACCTTCCATTTATTTGCTTTAAGCACTATTCATCATTCATCATACAACCAGCTGATTAAGATCCTGCTGTAATTTTTGATAAACATCTTCACTGTCTACAATACCACCCACTTTAGTGACACCTTCAAACTCACAAATCAAGTGCAGATTTGTAGTTTCATTAGCCTCTGTAAATTACCCCCAGCTTGTCGGGAGTGGGTGAGAAAGTGAGGTAACATAGAACTAATGTGAACAGGTGAGTGAAGGGCCGAAGGGCCTGCTTCCATGCTGTATCTCTAAACTAAAGTGAATGTGGTGAGTGCAGATATGTGCTTGTTGGCCATTGTGGACATGGTTCCTCACCTGAATCGTAGATACAGAGAAGACTCGCAATAAGCAGGCATATAAAGGACAGAAGCTGGAACATCACAAAGATGAAGGTGAATTCATTACGAAACTTTGCAACTGTGAAAATGAGAACAGAAGAACACAACTTGATGGGTTGAGGTTCAACAAAGCTGATGCTGTAATTTCAAAAGATCAAGGAGCACAATACCTCGTGAATTGTGAAGGATAACAAAGTTGATCACTATAGCTGCGATGAACGAGGCGAAATTACTGACCAGTGCAACGACTGACATCACAAATGCATAGAAAACAATGTACAGAATACCTAAAACAGGAACAGAACACCAACTTATTTCATTTAAATACATTAATCAATTGTACATCTGAATGTTTCAATGAGGACATGTAAGCATGAGAGAATAGTCTATCTCCTCCAATTGTTCTCATATAACAGGGTACCAGCCAACAAGCCCAGTGAAGATCCACTCAACAGATTGACCTTATTGTATACATATAACCATATAACAATTACAGCACGGAAACAGGCCATCTCGGCCCTACAAGTCCGTGCCGAACAATTTTTTTCCCTTAGTCCCACCTGCCTGCACTCATACCATAACCCTCCATTCCCTTCCCTTCCGTGCCTATCCAATTTATTCTTAAATTATACCAACGAACCTGCCGCCACCACTTCCACTGGAAGCTCATTCCACACCGCTACCACTCTCTGAGTAAAGAAGTTCCCCCTCATGTTACCCCTAAACTTCTGTCCCTTAATTCTGAAGTCATGTCCTCTTGTTTGAGTCTTCCCTATTCTCAAAGGGAAAAGCTTGATCACATCAACTCTGTCTATCCCTCTCATTATTTCAAAGACCTCTATCAAGTCCCCCCTTAACCTTCTGCGCTCCAGAGAATAAAGACCTAACTTATTCAACCTATCTCTGTAACTTAGTTGTTGAAACCCAGGCAACATTCTAGTAAATCTCCTCTGTACTCTCTATTTTATTGACATCCTTCCTATAATTGGGCGACCAAAATTGTACACCATACTCCAGATTTGGTCTCACCAATGCCTTGTGCAATTTTAACATTACATCCCAGCTTCTATACTCAATGCTCTGATTTATAAAGGCTAGCATACCAAAAGCTTTCTTTACCACCCTATCTATATGAGATTCCACCTTCAAGGAACTATGCACGGTTATTCCCAGATCCCTCTGTTCAACTGTATTCTTCAATTCCCTACCATTTATCATGTACGTCCTATTTTGATTTGTCCTGCCAAGGTGTAACACCTCACATTTATCAGCATTAAACTCCATCTGCCATCTTTCAGCCCATTTTTCCAAATGGCCTAAATCACTCTGTAGACTTTGGAAATCCTCTTCATTATCCACAACACCCCCTATTATACACAATACTTCTGTACGTGAGGCAAGGTGTAAATGTTTAACTGTTGATAGAGAAATAGAATAGTTCTAAATAGTGAAGAGCTGGATGTAAGAGGGTGCTGGAAGCTAATGTTAAGACAGTTAGCAACCAGAGAATCAAGTGACAAAGGCATTTATTGCAAGAAGGAACTAAAGAAGGACAAGATAAAGAGCAGGAATTTGGTGAGATTTATTGTTGGGGAGAAGCAGGCGATGGGTGCCATGATTATCAGGGTTTAATTAATAATTTTACTTCGGAGTCACGTGAGTGGCTACGTGAAGAACCCGCCAGGACGCATGCGTGAATATCGCTTCACGCATTGCAAAACGACAGGCGGGGTGGAGCGTTCCCCAGCAGCGGTAATTTTGAAACCGAGACCGCAGGTAAGTGAATTACTCTGCGGTCGTTTTTTGTTTCCCGCGCTGTTTTTTACAGGGAGAAACTGGACAAAAATAGAGTCCACAAGGGCTGCATCTAAAGCTGGCTGGGGAGGGTCGCGGAGTTGTGGGCAGCCAGCAGCAGCTGAAAGCACCAGCATCACCGTGAGTGGGATCAGCTGTGCCCGACTTAGCACCCGCGCCGGCCAGATCAACACCACGGCCAGGCGGGAAGACTACACAGAACAGAGCTGTTGTCTCTGACAAGTCAAAACGGCAAGCGGAGGGAGCGTTCCCCCACAGCGGCAAGTTTAAACCGAGACCGACAGGTAAGGGAATTACTCTGCGGTCGTTTTTTGTTTCCCGTGCTGTTGTTCACAGGGGAAACTATGGACAAGAGTCCACAAGGGCTGCACTGGCTGGAAAGAACCGCGGAGTTGCGGGCAGCTAGCAGCGGCTGACGGCACCAGATCACCGTGAGTGGGATCAGCTGTGCCCGACTTGGCACCCGCGCCGGCCAGATCAACACCACGGCCGGGCGGGAAGGCTATACGGAACAGAGCCGTTGACTCTGACAAGTCGGACTGCAAGAAATGCCGCGGGGCCCAGCGTAGCTGGGGCCAAATGGAGCGGCTTATGGAGCAAATGCTCCAATGTGACAGACTCCGGGAGATGGAGTCTAGTCACCACGGGTTATACAAAACACCCACAGCAGCACCTTACGTAGTACTGCACAGTGCATCGCCCTCGTCAGAGGGGAGTACTGGGGGTCAATTCTGGGCTGACCCTGAAGAGGGGATTGCTGAACAAACAACAAGTGTGCAGGGGGTGCAGGAAGGAGAAAGAAGGAGCTCGATGAGAGGACCTCCTACACTCAAAAACAGCACCCTTACGCACCCACCAGCAGAGCAAGACAATCAGAAGCTGGTGAAAGCTCAAAGGCCGGACATACAGGACAGCGGTCTTTTTAAGGCCATGGCCCAGACTTCGTGGAAAATGCGCAAACCCCAAACCCAAACGCAGACACTGGCGCTTCAACCTCCTCGAAGACTACACAGGAAGGAGTAAACTTTCCACTGGTAACCATGGAGGTAGGTGGGTCTGGTCCCTTACAAATTATAGGAAGTGTGGATAATACACATATCAGTGGAGATTACACTTCTTTTGGGAGGCATGGAGTGCATTAACAACAGACACTTATATCCTAAACAGTAGCCAGGATATACCATTGAATTTGTGCACAAAAATAGTAAGATTAAACGAGAACTTACCAGTTTGAAGTTTGATCTGTATTTTATGAGGAGGAACGTTGAGGGAACACGTGAAGAACCCGCTTCCAACGCATGCGTGTCATTCTTCAAAGCAGCGGTGTGAGGTCACAAAAAACTATAATGACCTAACATAGTAAGATTATCAAAGAGATACCAGTTTTGATATGATCATAGGAGGGTGGGAGCGGAGGGCACGTATTCCCTCAACGTTCCTCCTCATAAAATACAGATCAAACTTCAAACTGGTAAGTTCTCGTTTAATCTTACTATTTTACTTCGGAGTCACGTGAGTGACTACGTGAAGATTTCAAAGCTCTGTGACCTCATGCCGTGGAACGAGTCCATGCTTCACAACTGCCTTGGGTATCGGGAGAGAGTATCATTAGCAATTTTAGACACACTTATACAAAGACTTGTGTGATATAACGAGAAAATACATTTATTAATTGAAATCATAGCCCTGTAACCCTTCGGGCAAATTATAATATTGAACGTAAAATGCTTTCCGAAAATGATGATGGCTCCAAAACTGGTTTATTATAAAACCTTTGGAAAGTCCTTTCGGATGACCATCCTGCTATTATGAGGATTTGGTCCGTGGGTACCTCAGAATTTTTGCTGCGGATGTTGCTGCAGCCCTGGTGGAATGAGATTTAAAACCATTAGTGTCTATTCCTGCCATCTTTAGGACACATTTGAGCCACCTTGAGATAGTTTGGGTCGTGACCCTTTTGTGCGGTTTCTTGTAAGAAATTAACAAAGCCATTTCCTGACCTCGAATGCTCTTAGTATATTCCATGTATAATTGGATATGTCTTGCTATACACAGGCGTTCGTCATTTGGATATGCCATAAATTCAATCACTTGACCCAATGAACCTGGTCTGTTTGTTTTATTAACTCATGTATGACAAACACCAGTTTCTCTCGTGAGATGATCAAGGAGTCCAGGCTCAGTTTGCTTAATGACTGGACTCGTTGTGCAGTAACTAATGCCATGAGCATAACCATCTTCATGGTCAGTTTCTGCAGTGATAATGCTGTTTATGGGCGACCAGCTCCTCAGCATGTTTAAAACAACACCCACATCCCAGATTTTGGAGTACCTGGTTTTAGGGGGATTTGCATTGAATATGCCCCTCATAAGTTTTGTTACCAGGGGGTGCGTTCCCACCGTGTGCCGCTCCATTCCTTGTGATAGGTAATTGGAGAGTGCACTTCTGGCACTATTGATGGCACTGTTGCCCAATCGTTTATCATAATGGAGGTTTGTTAAGAATTCCAATACGGCCGGAATGTTCTTGGCCCTTTGGTCTAGGTTGTTGTCAAAGCAGTATATGCCCCATTTCTTGATGTGTCCGAGGTACTGCTTCCGTGTTGACAGTCTTTGTGCGGATGTGATGAGATTCATCGTCCTGTCTGACAGCCCCATGCCGTGTAGTGGGTCTTTCAGACTCTACAAATCAACAAATCCATAGTCTTATGGCATGGGTGACTGCCCCCCTCCAGTTACTGGATGAATTAATAAATTTGGGCTATGTCCAATAATGGAACATGGTTCTAACACCATCCCCTGTATGACCGAATACCACGGTTGAGTAGGCCAATCGGGTACTATGAGAATCCCAGATGCCGAAATATTGTTGAATTTTCCTTTGTACCCGATTGATGAGGCAGAATGGGGGAAAAGCATAAAAAACGCCATTTCCCCCAATGCAGTGAGAAAGCATCTGTAGCTTCTGCCCCAGGGTCTGGTTCCCAGGACACATACCTTGGTAGTTGGTGATTCAACCTGGACGCAAAAATATCAATATCTGGTCTACCATATTTTGCTGTAATTTCAGCAAATACATTTTTATTTAACATCCATTCCGTGTTTTCATTAAATTTGCGTGACCTGGTGTCTGCCACTGAATTTAGCTTACCTGGTAGGTATGTTGCCGATATCCAAATGTTTCTTTGGATACACCATTTTGTAATACCATAGACGAGTTGTCAATAATGATGGGGTTGGAGCAATACCTAATGCTATGTTCCCACCACTGTAGTTCAATTATAGCTTCCGTAGGCAGCTCCATAGGTCTATCAAAATGACCTTTGTTAAATTTGAGTGCTCTAATTTTTGCTCTTTGCAAATTTTGATAATATAATGGCCCAAAACGTGTGGCCGGGAATGTAGCCACAATCTTCCCAATTATCCGGCCTACCCGTCTAATGGAGGGTCTGTTGGTGTTAAGAAGCTCGCTGCAATCCTCCTGTAGGGCTGCGGCTCTATTTATTGGTAAAGTTACTAACATATTGTCCGTGTTAATGGTGAATCCTAGATAATCCATATTCGTTTCTGGTATCAATTTACACTTAACTACCGTCTGTGTTCCCCTCTGATGGGTACTGTATAGTATGCATCTTTTAAGTCAATGCTTGCCATATAGAAACCAGCTGATACTAATTCTTTAGCAGTGATAAAGGTATCCATCTTAAAATGAACATATTGAACGAATGTGTTTAGGGTTGAAAGGTCAATGATAATCCTGCAACCCCCGTCTTTTTTATTTTTAATAAATATGTTTGATACAAATTTTAATTGTTCATGAGTAGTATGCTCAATCACACCTTTTGTATACAATCGTTGTAGCTCCATGTGGGCTTTAGATTGTTCGGTTTTTGTAAGGACGAAATGCCTTTCTGGTGTATGTTGTACTGGGGGGTTATTGGGATGAGTAAATTCTATCAGATAACCCTGAATACTGCTTAGAACATACGAGTCTGTAGTGATTTTACACCATTCGTCACTGTAGTATTGCAACCTCCCTCCCACCGTCGTGGGTCCCTTTTTTACAAAAGAACCACACCCACCTACCTCCATAGTTACTGGTGGTTGTATTATTTTCTTTGTTTTTTGAAAAAAGGGGGTTTTGTTTTTATTCGTGTTCGTGGTTGTACTGGAGGTTTAGGCTTCCGCATCTTCCAGGGTGGCCGTCCCTGGCCATACCCTAAAAGAAGGCTGCTGCGGGTTATATTGGGTTCTGGCACTGCCACTGATATAAGCCACATTTTTCGGTCTTCCATGTGGCTGGTACCGTGATCAAAAATAAGCCTTTGCGCTGATTTTGATGAGCCCCAGTGTCTTGGCTTCCCCAAACAAAAGGGTTGGGGTTTTAACGGCTCTTTGTTTGCAAATTGTTGCATATTTAGGATCCAGTGCTGGCTGAATAGCCGCCCTCCGCATGCTATTCAGCTCATATTGTACATTACAGAACAGGGCTAGTGCGTCTTGGTGGCCTTTAGTTTGCTCAGTTTTGTCCAGGGTGCGGATGTAAGCTGTGATCCCTGCCGTAAGCCCCTTTAAGGCTTTCTGGATTTTTAGAACATGGTTCCTGATGTCCCTCCCCATATGCTTCCAAATGCATTGGTTGACACTGGGGATTTTGTAATGCATCACAGTTACCAGGTGGCAGATGTCTGGCCAGTGTCTCTGTGAATATTTGTTGTTGGAGTTGATGGCCAGACATGTAATTAATACTGGCTGCCATCCTGGAATCCAAGTCTGCCCCTGTTTGACTTGGTTTGAAGTAATCAGCCACCATGTCCAGCAGTGTATGTTTTTCTGCAGATTCAGGATCATGGGAAGCTGTGTGATCAGGGTCTGGCCCATCAGGGTCCTGCCCACTCTCCTCCGAAGAGGTCGAGATTTCAGGGGGTCCCTCACGGGGTACCCATATGGGGCTTGTCTGCCCACTGTGGCTAGTCTCCACATTCATGGGAATGCCACTGTGAAGGAGCTCCTCCAGCAGCTCCTTTAGACGGTCTCTACGTTGAGCTGCACTTGCTGTTTTTGGCTGCTCCCATTCCTGCAGCCTTTCAGCAGTGTGCTGCTCTTCTCTGTATCCCCGCTGTTCCCGTCCCCGGTACTCACGGGTGCTGGTTTGCGGGCTTTCCTCGTCCCGCCGCTGGCCACACTGGTCCTGACTGTCGGTCCACGTCTGTTCCCGGTCAGCTGTTTCTCCTGGCTGCTCCGTATGCAGCCACTCATAGCGGGTTTGTTCCGTCTGCCGCACTCGTTCAGCCCTGGTCCGATATTGATACGGGCTGGTCGCCCGCTGCTGCTCCAAGTCGGGCTCTGCTAGATGGTGCGTTTTTGTTTGAACTTTGCCTCCGGGCCGGTGAGTAAGTTTCGTTGGTGCCAGAATGATTTCTGGCACAACTGATTCCTCTACCGAGGCATCTAGAGCCGACGGCTGCTGTCTCTGCCGTTCATCCACGTTTACAACGCGTTTCTCGGGCAGCTTTTTTGCAGACCGCTTCCTTTTCAATCTGTCCATTTTTCTGTGAATAAAATGCAGAGTCCTTACCTGCCTTTTGCTGGTCCTTTTTTCCTTCTCCCGTTACTGGGGGACGTCCTCCACCCTTCTGTTGACTCGTGCAATGCGTGTAGCGATATGACACGCATGCGTTGGAAGCGGGTTCTTCACGTAGTCACTCACGTGACTCCGAAGTAAAATAGCCCCACTTCAGCATGTACCAAACCAAACGTTCGTACTTACACGAAAAGAAAAATTGGAAGCACATGCTGAACTGGTGAGACTCCACGCTAAGGGGGTTATTGAAAAAAGATGGTGGTTGTCGCATCATCATAGATTTGACCAAATTGAATACATTTGTGCAGTATATTCATTTCAAAATGGAAACCGTTGTTACTGCCAAACAATTGATTTCCACAGGCTACTTCATGGCCAGCATCAGCCTAAAAGATGCTTACTATTCAGTGCCTATATGGACTGATCACAGACGTTATTTAAAATTCAACTGGATGGGACAGCTCTGGCAGTATAGAGCTCTACCAAATGGATTAACATCAGCACAAGGTTGTTTACAAAAATTTTGAAACCAGCCCTAGCGTTTCTTCGGAAACAAAAACATATGATCATGGCCTATCTAGATGACATATTGATTGTGGGCTAAACTTTGGAATTAGCCAAACTAGCTGTATCAGCCACCAAACGTTTGAGAAACTGGGGTTTATCATCCATCCAGTTAAATCTAAACTAACGCCTTCCACCATAATGGATTATTTGGGGTTAATTATTGACTCAGTTCACATGTCGGTGACTTTACCAAAGGACAAGGCTACAGTCTTAACTAAGGCCTGCAACAACCTCATTGACATCAGTGAACCATCTATCAGATTGGTAGCAAGGGTGATTGGCAAAAAAGTGGCTGCTTTACCAGCCACACAATTTGGACCTTTGTATTATCAAAATTTACAAAGGGCAAAAATACAAGCACTCAAAATTAATGCTGGTCATTTCGACAGACGAATGAAGCTACCAATCAAAGCAATTATGGAATTAAAATGGTGGAGGGATAACATTCGACATTGTCCCAGCCCTATCATTATCAGCAACCCCTCAGTGGTGCTACAAACTGATGCCAGTGCACTTGGTTGGGGTGCTACCAATTCCATCTCCAGCTGTGGAGGTAGATGGAATGCACAGGAGGCATCATTACTACAGACACTTGGCATAAACTACCTTGAAATGTTGGGTGCGTTCTATGGCCTAAAGTCATACTGTTCTGAAATATATCACCAGCATGTTAGACTACAGATTGACAATACCACCATGGTGGCATATATTAACCATATGGGTGGAATCAAATCTACATCATGTGACAATGCGGCTAATACAATTTGGCAATGGTGTATCCAGAGAAATATTTGGATATCAGCTACTTACCTACCAGGTAACCTAAATTCAGTGGCAGACACCAGGTCACGCAAATTCAATGAAAACATCGAATGGATGTTGGATATAAAAGTATTTGCTGATATTGTAGCATGGTATGGAACACCAGATATCGATCTATTTGCATCTAGACTCAATCACCAGTTACTAAACTATGTTTCTTGGGAACCAGACCCTGGGGCATCAGAGATAGATGCTTTTTCGCTGCATTGGGGGAAATTGTTTTTTCTATGCATTCCCTCCTTTATGCCTCATCAGTCGGGTATTACGCAAAATACAACAAGACTCGCCGTCTGGTATTTTGGTAGTGCCCGATTGGCCTAATCAACCATGGTTCCCTGTGATGCTCGACATGGTCTTAGAACCATGTATCACCATCCTGAAATGACCAGATTTGTTGGTTCATCCCGTAACTGGGGATAGCCATCCATGTCATAATACGTCAAACTTATTAATTTGTAGAGTTTAAAGAAACCTCTACTGGAACTGGGACTGACGGACCGAACATTGAACATTATCTCAGCGGCTCACAGGCAGTCCACCAAAAAATAATATCTGGTATACATCAGGAAATGGGAGATATATTGTCACAGAAACAACATCACTTACAGCTCGATGAACATAACGTCTGTTCTGGAATTCCTGGCAGGCCTCCATTTTGTAAGGTGTCCTTGAGACTCTTGAAACGCGCCCATAAATAAAATTTATTATTATTATTATTATTATGATGAGGGGCTCAGTTACAATGCCATTAACTGCGCCAGAAGTGCCCTTTCAGCATATCTATGGCGAGGATCAGAGCGTCATTCTGTTGGGACTCATCCCCTGGTAACCAAACTTATGAGGGGAATTTTTAATATCAATCCCCCAAGAACCAGGTACTCTCAAATAAGGGATGTGAGTATTGTCCTAACGTTGCTAAGGAACTGGTCTCCATCGACAGCTCTGTCCCTGCAAAAACTGACGCATAAAACAGTCATGCTGATGGCTTTGGTCACTGTACAAAGGGTACAGTCTTTACATAAGTTAAGGCTGGACAATATGACTTCAACAAGAAATATACCTTCATATTCACAAATTAGTCAAACAGAACAGACCGGGACCATCAGGCCTCAAAATAGAATTTAGGGCTTACCCTATAGATGATCGTCTCTGTATAATAAGACATTTATTGTTATATATGGAGAACACCAAAAACATCAGAGGCTATGAGATGGCACTACTAATCAGCCACAAGCAACCCCACAAAAAAGTGCCGGTTCAAACTTTTCCAGATGGCTGAAACAGGTTTTAACAACAGCTGGAGTGGATACTAACATATTCAAATCTCATTCCACCAGGGCTGCAGCTACATCAGCAGCTATGGAGTTGGACGTACCGATGGACCAAATCCTGGAGACAGCAGGATGGTCAAGGGAAAAAACGTTCCAACAATTCTACCATAAACCAGTGGTTAAACCTGGAACTTTTGCAGAATCAATTTTAAGTTCTGTAATATGATTTCACCCCATGAAATAGGGGCTATAATTTGTTGTTAATAACTTTATCATGGATTTCAATGTCGCATTCATGTTTAAACATGTTAACAGAATTCCTCCCTTAGTCAATTAAGGCAGATGTGATGCATGGACTCGTTTCCACGGCATGAAATCACAGAGCTTTGAAATCTTCACGTAGTCACTCACATGACTCCGAAGTAAAATAGTAAGATTAAACGAGAACTTACCAGTTCGAAGTTTGATCATTATTTTATGAGGAATAACGTTGAGGGATTAGGTGCCCTCCGCTCCCACCCTTGATCATAAAGTTCAACTGGTATCCTCTTCTCTAATCTTACTATGTTCAGTCATTACTGTTATCTGTGATTTCACACCGCTGCTTTGAAGAATGACACGCATGCGTCCTGGCGGGTTCTTCACGTAATCCCTCAACGTTCCTCCTCATAAAATAATGATCAAACTTCGAACTGGTAAGTTCTCGTTTAATCTTACTATCTACCACCAATTTTAGAAAGCTTTAACTGTTAACCTATGATTTTGGAAAAAGAAGTGACTGTATTCTGCAGTCTGGCATTTTTCTCTTTGCACGACCAGTTGTACGTGTGTGGGTTGAATGTAGCATGCTCTGCCTGGAATAAACTACATGGCTCCCGTGCACGTGTGCTAACAAACTGCATGGCTCCTCTGCATGTGTGTGCTCATAAATTGCAAGGGTTCCCTGCACTTGTGCGAATAAATTGTGATGAGGTATATTCAAGGTTGAGAAGGATGGATTTTCGGGTGCGCACGGAAGCAACCAAAGAGGGAAAGTTTGCAGCAGAGTGAGAAAAAACAGGCAGGAAGTGGAGTGACCACAGAGCCTTGTATCGCTGCTACTGATCGTATCTGTATGTGGCAGGAAGCGGAGTGACCACAGAGCCTTGTATCGCTGCTACTTATCGTATCTGTATGAAGACCATATGTATAGAAACATAGAAAATAGAAAATAGGTGCAGGAGTAAGCCATGCGGCCCTTCGAGCCTGCACCGCCCTTCTGATCATACCCAGGAGGGCAGTTGACACACGACCATCACGCTTCCATTGCAGCAGCAGAAGCAGGAAGGTGGTAACAACAAGTGAATATTTGACAAGGTTCCACGTGGTAGGCTGCTCTGGAAGGTTACATCGCATGGGATCCAAGGAGAGCTAGCCGATGGATAGAAAATTGGCTTCATGGAAGCAGAGGGTGATGTTGGAAGGTTGATTTTCAGACAAGGGGGAACTGTGACTAGTGGTGTGCCTCAGGGTTTGCTGCTGGGCCTGTTATTGTTTGTCATCTACACAAATGATTTGGATGAGAACATATAAGGCGTGATTAGTAAGTTAGCAGATGACACTAAAGTGGGTGGTATTGTAGATAACGAAGATAGTTGTCAAAAATTACAGTAGGATCTTGATCGGTTGGGCAGGTGGGCTGAGGAATGGTTAATGGAGTTTAATACGGAGAAATGCACTTTGCATTTCGGCATGATTATCATGGGCAGGACCGACACAGCAAATGGCAGGGCTCTGGGAAGTGTTGTAGAGTAGAGGGATCTAGGAGTGCAGGTGCATGGTTCCTTGAAAGTGGCTTCACAGGTAGACAGGGTGGTCAAGAGGTTTTTCGGCACATTGGCCTTCATCAATCAGAGTATTGAGAACGGAAGTTAGGAAGTTACAGTTGTACAAGACATTGGTGAGGCCACATTTAGAGTATTATGTTCAGTTTTGGTCACCCTGATTTTGGAAAGATGTTAAGCTGGAAAGGGTACAGGAATGATATATGAGGATGTTGCCTGGATGTGATGGCATGAGCTATAGGGAGAGTAAGCAAGGGCTTGATTCATTGGAGAGCAGGAGAATGAGGGGTGATCTTATAGAGTTATACAAAATCATGAGAGGAATATGCATCAAATATTTGACCCAGAGTAGGGGAACAGGGAGTAAGGGGGCAAGATTTAAGTGGAACCTGACAGGCAAACATTTATATTACAAATAGGGTGGTGAGTGTATTGAACGAGCTGTCAGTGGAGGTAGTTGAGGCAGGTACTGTCACAATGTTTAAGAAACATTGAGACAGGTACATGTATAAGATAGGTTTCAAAGGATATGGGACCAAACGCAGGCAGGTGGGACCAGTGTAGATGGGGCATGCTGGTCGGCGTGAGCATGTTGGGCTGAAGGACTTGTTTCTGTGCACTATGACTATGGCTCTACATCTCTAATATCACTCCAAGAATTCTACATCACAATCAAAGGGCAACACAGTCGCAGCTTAGCATATTCCAACACATATCCCTCTGCAACTTCCAAAATCCCTCAGCATGGATTTACGAAGCGGAAATCATGCTTGACTAATCTTCTGGAATTCTTTGTGGGTGTATCTAGGAAAATGGACAAGGGAGAGCCAGTGGATATAGTGTACTAGTTGCTCTGAACCCACGGATTAGGTATCCTCGATGGTCGCTGCCACTAAAAACAACAAGCAGGAGATACGTATATGTATCAACCCTAGAGACCTAAATATTGCATTAAAGAGACCTTATCACCCCATGCGTATGGTGGAAGAGGTGGCTGCGCACATGGGCAAGGCTACAGTGTTCTCTGTGTTGGATGCCAAGAGCTCGTTCTGGCAAATTCCTCTTGGCAATCAATCATCTTTCAGCACAGTTTCTACTGTGTTCACTACTTTTAGCACAGCCTTCGGACGCTACAGATTTCTGCGCATGCCGTTTCGCATCAATTCAGCCAGCAAAGTATTCCAACGCTCGATGAAGCAGATTTTTGACAGGTATCCCTGCGCGATCATTGTGGATCATATTATCGTAGCGGGTAAAGACCTGCAGGAGCACGATGACAATTTGAAAAAGGTGCTCGACCACGCCAGGGAGGTAAACTTAAAACTCAACCCCAGTAAATGCAGGTTTTGAGTCAACCACGATAACTATGTAGGTCATCTTTTCACCAGCATTGGCCTCAAAGCCAGCAGCCATCAGTGAAATGGCAGCGCAGACCGATGCTGCCAGTCTGCAAAGATTTTTAGACATGGTGAACTACCTGGGCAAGTTTGTTCCACACTTCAGCGAGCTCTCAGCCCCGCTATGCCAGCTCACTAACAAGGACACTGTTTGGATGTGGCATGGACAGCAGCAGCGAGCTTTTGACACTTTAAAACAACAGATGTCGTGCCCACCCACTCTGATGTACTTCAATGTCAACAAGCCAGTCACGCTGACATGTGACGCCTCCCAGCACGGCCTCGGAGCGGCGTGCTTCGAAGAAGATCAGCTGATTGCTTATGCCTCAAGGACCATGATGGACACAGAGACGTGGTACGTGCAGATCGAGAAGGAGTTACTAACAGTTGTATTCGCATGTGTGAAGTTCAATTATTATATCTTTGGCAAAGCTGTGACAATTGAAACGGACCACCAACAACTGGTTTCCATCCTGAATAAACCCATACATGCTGCACCAGCCAGGCTGCAACAAATGATGTGCAGCTCCAGAAGTATGACATCACCCTAAACTACGAACGTAGGAAGGACATGTACCTGGCAGACACTCTGTCCCGTGCACCCAGGAAAACTGACGACAGGCATGCAGCCGAGAAGGACACATTGATATTAAGATGATTGACCACAGTTACCCCTCGGGTTTGGATACGTTGATTGCCCACACAGCTGAAGATAACACCCTACAGATACTCACATCACTCAGTAAACGTGGATGGCCTAACAAGCAGCACTCACTTCCACTTTCAGTGCAGCCATACTTTCCCATCAAGTAATCGACGGGAATCTGGTACTGGTGATCGAGAACGGAGTTATTATGAAGGGCCACAAAGCAGTGGCCAGTCCCAGCTTCACTACAGCAGCATTACTTTCATGCCATACATAGACGGCACCCTGGTTCAGAGACAACGGTGCAACAGGCCAAGAGCATGTTCTTCTGGCCTGCCATGTTGGACTATGTGCGACAGAGGATACAGTCGTGTGTGGTATGTAACAGTCTAGCACCACACCAGCAGCAGCATCACCTGGTTCCTGATCTACCGTGGACAACTCTGGCGACTGACATGTTGGTTTGAGATTGATTTGTTCCACACTGCCTCATCAGCGGCAGTTATTCAGAAACTTGCAAGACACTTGTCAGTTCACGGTGCCCCTCCCTCCCTCATGTCAGACAATGCAGGACAATTTATAAGCCAAAGCTTCGAGGACTTTACCCAATGCTAAGATTTCAAACATGTCACCAGCAGCCCAGAATATCTGCAATCAAACGGTTTAGTGGAAAGTGCCGTTCGAAGTGCGAAACAGGTGATGGAAAAATCTAAAACAGCGGGGTCTGATGTCTTCCTGGACCTTCTCAACTTAAGCAATGTTTCACGGGACGCAGCGTTAGGTTCACCTGCACAACGCTTGATGTCCTGACAAACCCACACTACCCTTCCAGTAGCTAAGCAACTGCTACAACCTCAGGTTCGTGATGCACACGCAGTCCAGGCCCAACTACAACACAAATGGCAAGTTCAAAAATCGTATTACGACCAAACCAGCTGCCCCCTCTCCCCTTTGTCTCCCGGTCAAACGGTCTGCCTACAAACACAGAAAGGACATGACCATATAGGCGTAGTGGCAGAAACCAGCCTGGAGCCACGTTCCTGTCTAGTCCGTTCCGAAGGAGGAATTTATATGCATAATAGAAAACATATCCTGCCGGTGAGCGAACCAAGACCATCGCGGCAGTTCTCGTATGGCTACGTCAGTGTTCCAGACTTTGAGTCAAAGACTAATGGAGAGACTGTGGGTTCAAACCGCAATGGCTCCCCAATGGCCAAAGAACCACCAGCACTATTGGTGAAATTACCTATTAGACTGCCCGTGTAGTCACCCGTGTAGTCTCCTGCAAAGACTGTTGAACCACCACCTGATATGATGTCACCCGTCCCTCTGGCAGAGGGCCTGGACTGTACAAGTATAGGACGGGTTTGTCTGCCTTACCCTAAATACAAAGACTGTATTAAATACTAATTACAGGTTTCCATTACCGAGGCCACATTGTATTCCTCCTTATTCATATCTTTCACGGTTTAGTTGCGATTTGAAAAGCACTGTATCTTCCTACTGTACATTAGCAGTTTCAGTTGTATGCTTATTTAGTTGCATGATTTATTATATGTAAGAAGGAGGATGTAGATGACCTGATCCAGGTTATGTTTTACTGCATACTACTGCACACTCAAACAGCTATCTGGTTCAGTGTCTCATATATTATCTAGCCTGCTAGTCCATCCTCTAGTTACATTCCTCATTCAGCTTGAGCTCATAACACCTATGTATTTGAGCTCTGTGGGCTTTCTTAATAAACAACTTAGAATCCAAAATAACTGGATCCTGAGTTATTCCACATTCTCAATGAGATCTTACCGTCGGCACTGACAAAGTGTGAGGCGAAATTGGCGCTGACATCATTGTGCACTCGGCACATGTACGAGCCACAGTCCGACACTCTCAGCTCTTTAATGAGCAGCATTGTGCCATCATCATTCACTTCGAAATGGGAATTGTTCATCAACGACACACCGTCCTTCGCCCATTCGGTGTGGATGTTTTGAATATCTTGCATAAAGCAGATCAGCTGAACACTATCCACGATATAGTTAGGTTTCTGATATATCTTTGGGGTACTCAGCAGCTCTGTCAGCAAGTAACAACACAAAATTGGTCAAACCTAATCTGTGTTCAGATTGCTAATTATATTTATATCAGCTCTCGCTCATATAATTCATCCTCATCTCCTTTCTAAAGTTATGTCCTTTTATTCTGAGTCTGTGACCGCTGGTACTCGACTCTCTTTACTGGAAACATCCTCTCCACATCCACTCTATCTTTCTTTATCCTTTCATTATCCGGTAGTTGTCAATGAGACTCCCCCCCCCCATCCTCCTAAACTCCAGCAAGTACAGGCCCAGTGCCGACAAACACACATCATATGTTAACCCAATCATAGAAACATAGACATAGAAACATAAAAAATAGGTGCAGGAGTAGGCCGTTCAGCCCTTCGAGCCTGCAACGCCATTCAATATGATCATGGCTGATCATCCAACTCAGTATCCTGTACCTGCCTTCTCTCCATACTCCCTGATCCCTTTAGCCACAAGGGCCACATTTAACTCCCTCTTAAATATAACCAATGAACTGGCCTCAACTACCTTCTGTGGCAGAGAATTCCAGAGATTCACCACTCTCTGTGTGAAAAATGGTTTCCTCATCTCGGTACCATCCCCAGATCATTCTCGCAAACCTCCTCTGGACCCTCTCCCAACATCCCTCTCACATTATTCCAAATGTGGCCTCACCATGTGAAAGCCTCAGTGTTATATTTTTCCTTTTATATTCTAGTTCTCTTGAAATGAATTATTGCATTGCATTTCATTTGCCTTGCTTACCGCTGACTCAACCTGCAAATTCTTCTTTTGGAAATCTAGCATTCCCAAGTCCTTTCCAACCTCTGATTTCTGAATCCTCTCCCCATTTAGAAAATTGTCCATGACTTTATTCTCTCTACCAAAGTGCATGACTCCATACTTTGCTCCACTATATTCCATCTGCCACTTCTCTGCCCATTCTCCCAACATGACCAAGTCCCCCTGTTTCCTCAACACTACATGGCCCCTCCACCTATCATCGTATCATTCGCAAACTTGGGCACAAAGCCTTCAATTCCATATAATCAGATATTACAATTTCATAATATAATTATATTATATAGATAATTTAAAAAAAAACATGAAATGTAGTGGACCCAATAGCGCCCCCCCTGTGGAACCACACCTGAAAGGTTGCTCTTTATTCACTCTCTATGCCTTCTGCCAGTCGGCCAAACTTCTATCCAAGCAAGTAGCTCACCCATTTAGCAGCCCCCCCATGTAACACCTTATCAAAGGCCTATGACAATCCAAGTAAACAACATCCACCCATCTCTCCTTTGTCCATCTTGCTTGTTACCTGCTCATATAGCTCCAACACATTTGTCAGCAAAGCTCCGCCCTATTTTATCATGTGCTTCCAAGTACCCTGAAACCTCACCCTTAATAATGGACTGTAAAATGTTACCAACCACAGAAGTCAAAATGACTGACCTATCGCATCTTTTCTTTTGTCTCTGAAGAAGGGTCTCGACCCGAAACGTCACCTATTTCCTTCGCTCCATAGATGCTGCCTCACCCGCTGAGTTTCTCCAGCATTTTTGTCTACTTTTCTTTTGTCAGGAATGGTTCCAGAGGACTGGAAAATCACAAAAGAGGGTCGCTCTTTTGTGATTTTCCAGTCCTCTGGAACCATTCCTGACGATCAATTCAGGAAAGATCACAACCAATGCCTCCACAATCTCTACAGCTACCCTGGGGTGTGGTCAATGATCTGGTCCAGGTGACTTATCCACCTTCAGACCCTTCAGTTCCCAAGCACCTTCTCCTCAGTAATAGTGAGTGAATGTCACTTCTGCCTCATGACTCATGGGGACATCTTGCACATTACTGGTATCTTGCACTGCAAATATGACACTAATACATATTGAGTTCACCTGCCATTCCCTATTACTACTTTCCAGCAGTCCAAAGTCCACTCTTGCCTCTCTTTAACTCAATATATATATACCTGAAAAATCCTTTGGTGTCCTCTTTTATAATATTGGCTAGTTTAATTTCATATATCGTCTTTAGAAACATAGAAACATAGAAAATAGGTGCAGGAATAGGCCATTCGGCCCTTTGAGCCTGCACCGCCATTCAATATGATCATGGCTGATCATCCAACTCAGTATCCTGTACCTGTCTTCTCTCCATACCCCCTGATCCCTTTACAATACAATACAACACCATTTATTTGGTTTCTGCAGTCATACAAGAAAAGAACCAAGACACACACCAACACAATTTACACAAACATCCATCACAGTGAATCTCCTCCTCACTATGATGGAAGGCAAAGTCTTGTCCCTCCCCTGCTCTCCATTCATAGCCACAAGGGCCACATCTAACTCCCTCTTAAATATAGCCAATGAACTGCCCTCAACTACCTTCTGTGGCAGAGAATTCCAGAGATTCACCACTCTCTGTGTGAAAAATGGTTTCCTCATCTCGGTCCTAAAAGATTTCCCCCTTATCCTTAAACTGTGACCCCTTGTTCTGGACATCCCCAACATCGGGAACAATCTTCCTGCATCTAGCCTGTCCAACCCCTTAAGAATTTTGTAAGTTCCTATAAGATCCCCCCTCAATCTTCTAAATTCTAGCGAGTACAAGCCGAGTCTATCCAGTCTTTCTTCATATGAAAGTCCTGACATCCCAGGAATCAGTCTGGTGAACCTTCTCTGTACTCCCTCTATGGCAAGAATGTCTTTCCTCAGATTAGGAGACCAAAACTGTACGCAATACTCCAGGTGTGGTCTCACCAAGACCCTGTACAACAGCAGTAGAACCTCCCTGCTCCTATACTCAAATCCTTTTGCTATGAATGCTAACATACCATTCGCTTTCTTCACTGCCTGCTGCACCTGCCTGCCTACTTTCAATGACTGGTGTACCATGACACCCAGGTCTCGTTGCATCTCCCCTTTTCCTAATCGGCCACCGATTAGTTCCCATGTTGCGTTTTAGATTGCCTTCCGTTGTTTTTTTAAATCTGTTCAATCCTCTAGCTTCCCACCAATCTTTGGCACTCGAGTCCCTGCCTTCCCTCCACATGGGTGAAGAAGCTGCTGGCAGCTGTGCCAGAAATAATGTCAGCAAGGTCAGAAAGGTAACAGAAGATCAGAAACTGAAAGGACAATGTTAGAAGCTGGGTGGTGGATCAAAGTATGGCTGCTCTTCCCAAAACCACCTTGGGCCCCAACTGAGAGATGTTTGTTGAGCGGATGTCAGGCATACATACCCTGCACTTCCAAGTAATAATAGACATTTTTGGATGTAATTGTCTTGTCATCTGTGAGTTCACTCAAAATTACTTCATATAGGCCACCATCTGTCAATTCCAATTTAGTCACTAAAAGTGAACCAGTCAATAAATCATAATCAGCCCGGTATCTGAAGTATGAATTGAAGGACACCATGTTACTGTAGGACACGTGCTCCAGGATGATCAGTTCACGTTCATGATTGCGAAACTTCCACACCACCTTCCTCCTTAACCTGTTGGGATTAACAGACAGCAGCACCGACGAGCCGACTGGTTGGTTCATGTTGATGTTCGGCATAACAAATTTGAACGTTGCTGTGTGGATGTGAGAGAGGAGATACAGGAACAGATGTTACATCTCCAATATCTGTGTCAACGCTATTAGTCTTGCACATACTGTAATTAAACTATCCCCCTTTTTAAAAAAAATTTTTTTTTTTAATCAAAAATATTTATTCAAATATTAAAATAGTATTGACAATACAATAAAACAAAACACCACCATAATACAAGACGAACAAATATGCTCAGCAACTGCTAAACAATTATATTGCAATCCTTGTCAAGGATACATTCAACCCCCCTCGGTGCCCAGCGGTCCCGGAACTCCCTCAGGGTGCCCGTAGACAGGGCGTATTCCCTTTCCATCCGCACCCGGGCACGGACGTATCCCCGGAAAAGGGGCAGGCAGCCGGCTCGGGTAGAGCCCTCCAACGTCTGGTGCCTTGACTCACGGATGGCCAGCTTGGCCAGGCCCAGGAGCAACCCAACCAGGACATCTTCAGCCCTACCCTCTCCCCTACGCACAGGGTGTCCAAAGATGAGGATGGTGGGTGAAAAATGCAGCCAGAAGGCAAGGAGCAGCCCCTTTAGGTATTTAGGAGCCCCACAGCCTCACACACTCCATGTACACGTGGTACACAGACTCTTCCAGCCCGCAACAGTGGCAGGCGGCTGGCGAGTCTGTGAACCGCGAGAGAAACAGGTTGCAGGGAACACCTCGATGCAGTACCCTCCACCTAAACTATCCCCCTAAACTATCCCCCTTTTCATTCTCAGCTCGTCATATCGCCTCACTGGACGAACCATCAGTAATGTCTTCTCAGACTACTGTCGTGACATTCTCCTTAATCAGTAAAGCAACTTCATTTATCCCCCTCTCTATCTCTGCTGCAGGCCTGTACACTGGTACTTGAAGCTGCAAGTCATGTCCGCCTCCGCCAGGTTTCCGTAACGGCTTCAACGTCCCAGTCACACATAGCAAACCAACATCCCAGTCGCGCGTAGCGGTCGAACGTCCCAGTCACACGTAGCGGTCGAACGTCCCAGTCGCACGTAGCAATCCAATGTCCCAGTCGCACGTAGCAGTCGAACGTCCCAGTCGCACGTAGCAATCCAATGTCCCAGTCGGGGTGACCGGGGGGCTCAAACGTGTGGAGTACTTGTGGTTGAGCAAGCCCCCGCTCAGCCGGAAGTACTCATTGGACCCAGGCGCCGTAATCCATCCCGGGAGCCGGTCCCACACAATTTGAGCCGCCTTTCCTCGACACCCTTCGTCTCCCTCCGAGACGCAGGGAGGCGTGTCCTGTGCAGGCTCCTCCTCCACACCCTGCACTTCCTCGCCCTGGTCCACCGTCCGGACACCAAGTGGCGGTCGGTGTTGCCTTCCGGTCGCGAGGGGGGCCCCCGGTGGGGGTCCCTCTATGCAGGGATTCTCCCCCTCTACATTGGGGACCTGGGGTGGAGGGTATTGCACCGAGGTGTTCCCTGCAACCTGTTTCTCTCGCGGTTCAGACTCGCCAGCCGCCTGCCACTTTTGCGGGCTGGAAGAGTCTGTGTACCACGTGTACATGGAGTGTGTGAGGCTGCAGCCACTGTTTCAATACCTAAAGGGGCTGCTCCTTGCCTTCTGCCTGCATTTTTCACCCACCATCCTCATCTTTGGACACCCTGTGCGTAGGGGAGATGGTAGGGCTGAAGATGTCCTGGTTGGGTTGCTCCTAGACCTGGCCAAGCTGGCCATCCGTGAGTCAAGGCACCAGACGTTGGAGGGCTCTACCCGAGCCGACTGCCTGCCCCTTTTCCGGGGATACGTCCATGACCGGGTGCGGATGGAAAGGGAATACGCCCTGTCTACGGGCACCCTGAGGGAGTTCCGGGACCGCTGGGCACCGAGGGGGGTTGAATGTATCCTTGACAAGGATTGCAATATAATTGTTTAGCAGTTGCTTAGCATATTTGTTCGTCTTGTATTATGGTGGTGTTTTGTTTTATTGTATTGTCAATACTATTTTAATATTTGAATAAATATTTTTGATTAAAAAAAAAAAGTGGGCGATCTCCGCCGTCTAAAAAACTGGCACCCAGTCTCCCTCCTCTGTACCGACTACAAGGTCTTTGCCAAGGCAATGGCAAACTGCCTGGGCCCAGTGCTGGCTCAAGTGATCCACCCTGACCAGTCTTACACGGTCCCGGGCCGGTCCATCCAGGACAATATCCATCTGGTCCGGGACCTGGTCTACCTGGCTCAGGAGACCGGTGTACCCACTGCCTTTCTCTCCCTCGACCAGGAGAAGGCTTTTGACAGGGTGGATCACGAGTATCCGTTGAGGACTCTGCGGGCGTTTGGGTTCGGACCGCACTTTGTGTCCCGGATCCGACTTTTATACGCCACCGCAGTGTGCCTCGTGAAAGTCAATGGATCCTTGACGGCCCCCATTCCCTTCCACAGAGGAGTACGTCAGGGATGCCCCATGTCTGGCCAACTGTACGCCATCTGCGTGGAGCCATTCCTTAGTCTGCTTCGGAGGAAGTTGACGGGCATGGTTCTACGCGAGCCGGTCATGGAGGTGGTCCTCTCGGTCTACGCCGATGACGTGCTCCTCATGGTCACCGACCCCGTCGACCTGCAGAGGATGCATGAGTGCCAACGAGTCTTCTCGGCAGCCTCCTCTGCCAGGATCAACTGGGGGAAATGTTCTGGACTCTTGGTGGGTCCCTGGCAGGTGGACTCCCTCCCGGAGGAGATGAGGTCTTTCACGTGGAGTACCACACACCTCCTCTACCTGGGAGTCTACCTGAGTCCCGGTGCGGAGACCTGGCTGGCGAACTGGCAGGAGCTGGAGGTGAAAGTCGTCACCCGGCTGGGGCGCTGGGCGGGTCTCCTCAGAGTGCTTTCGTACCGGGGCAGGGTGTTGGTCATTAACCAACTCGTGGCCTCCATGCTCTGGTACAGATTGACCACATTGGTCCCATCAGCCACCTTTGCTGGGATCATCCAGAAGAAGTTGGTGGACTTCTTCTGGGGCAACGGAAAGCACTGGGTCTCTGCAGCGGTCCTGAGTCTCCCGATTGAGGAGGGCGGTCAGTCGCTGGTGTGCATTCGCACCAAGGTGGCGGCTCTCCGCCTCAGGACCTTGCAGAGATACCTGTACTCAGGGCATCCTCCCAGGTGGCACGTGCTGGCAACGCACTTTTTCCAACGGAGCCGCTGCCTTCAAGGAGGTACGCGGATCCCGATGGTGGGGGTCAACCGTGCGGTCCTGATGGGGATGCCTGGCTTCTACAGGGACTTGTTGAGAGTCTGGAACCTGGTTGCTGTTGACCAGGCCCCACCTCCACCGGCGGAGGGTGACGGCCCGGGCTTGAGAGCAGCCGGTCCCTGTCCCGCCCCATCGGGTGACCGGGGGGCTCAAACGTGTGGAGTACTGGTGGTTGAGCAAGCCCCCGCTCAGCCGGAAGTACTCATCGGACCAAGGCGCCGTAATCCATCCCGGGAGCCGGTCCCACACAATTTGAGCCGCCTTTCCTCGACACCCTTCGTCTCCCTCCGAGACGCAGGGAGGCGTGTCCTGTACAAGCTCCTCCTCCACACCCTGCACTTCCTCGCCCTGGTCCACCGTCCGGACACCAAGTGGCGGTCGGTGTTCCCTTCCGGTCGCGAGGGGGGCCCCCGGTGGGGGTCCCTCTATGCAGGGATTCTCCCCCTCTACATTGGGGACCTGGGGTGGAGGGTATTGCACCGAGGTGTTCCCTGCAACCTGTTTCTCTCGCGGTTCAGACTCGCCAGCCGCCTGCCACTTTTGCGGGCTGGAAGAGTCTGTGTACCACGTGTACATGGAGTGTGTGAGGCTGCAGCCACTGTTTCAATACCTAAAGGGGCTGCTCCTTGCCTTCTGCCTGCATTTTTCACCCACCATCCTCATCTTTGGACACCCTGTGCGTAGGGGAGATGGTAGGGCTGAAGATGTCCTGGTTGGGTTGCTCCTAGACCTGGCCAAGCTGGCCATCCGTGAGTCAAGGCACCAGACGTTGGAGGGCTCTACCCGAGCCGACTGCCTGCCCCTTTTCCGGGGATACGTCCATGTCCGGGTGCGGATGGAAAGGGAATACGCCCTGTCTACGGGCACCCTGAGGGAGTTCCGGGACCGCTGGGCACCGAGGGGGGTTGAATGTATCCTTGACAAGGATTGCAATATAATTGTTTAGCAGTTGCTTAGCATATTTGTTCGTCTTGTATTATGGTGGTGTTTTGTTTTATTGTATTGTCAATACTATTTTAATATTTGAATAAATATTTTTGATTAAAAAAAAAAAGTGGGCGATCTCCGCCGTCTAAAAAACTGGCACCCAGTCTCCCTCCTCTGTACCGACTACAAGGTCTTTGCCAAGGCAATGGCAAACTGCCTGGGCCCAGTGCTGGCTCAAGTGATCCACCCTGACCAGTCTTACACGGTCCCGGGCCAGTCCATCCAGGACAATATCCATCTGGTCCGGGACCTGGTCTACCTGGCTCAGGAGACCGGTGTACCCACTGCCTTTCTCTCCCTCGACCAGGAGAAGGCTTTTGACAGGGTGGATCACGAGTATCCGTTGAGGACTCTGCGGGCGTTTGGGTTCGGACCGCACTTTGTGTCCCGGATCCGACTTTTATACGCCACCGCAGTGTGCCTCGTGAAAGTCAATGGATCCTTGACGGCCCCCATTCCCTTCCACAGAGGAGTACGTCAGGGATGCCCCATGTCTGGCCAACTGTACGCCATCTGCGTGGAGCCATTCCTTAGTCTGCTTCGGAGGAAGTTGACGGGCATGGTTCTACGCGAGCCGGTCATGGAGGTGGTCCTCTCGGTCTACGCCGATGACGTGCTCCTCATGGTCACCGACCCCGTCGACCTGCAGAGGATGCATGAGTGCCAACGAGTCTTCTCGGCAGCCTCCTCTGCCAGGATCAACTGGGGGAAATGTTCTGGACTCTTGGTGGGTCCCTGGCAGGTGGACTCCCTCCCGGAGGAGATGAGGTCTTTCACGTGGAGTACCACACACCTCCTCTACCTGGGAGTCTACCTGAGTCCCGGTGCGGAGACCTGGCTGGCGAACTGGCAGGAGCTGGAGGTGAAAGTCGTCACCCGGCTGGGGCGCTGGGCGGGTCTCCTCAGAGTGCTTTCGTACCGGGGCAGGGTGTTGGTCATTAACCAACTCGTGGCCTCCATGCTCTGGTACAGATTGACCACATTGGTCCCATCAGCCACCTTTGCTGGGATCATCCAGAAGAAGTTGGTGGACTTCTTCTGGGGCAACGGAAAGCACTGGGTCTCTGCAGCGGTCCTGAGTCTCCCGATCGAGGAGGGCGGTCAGTCGCTGGTGTGCATTCGCACCAAGGTGGCGGCTCTCCGCCTCAGGACCTTGCAGAGATACCTGTATTCAGGGCATCCTCCCAGGTGGCACGTGCTGGCAACGCACTTTTTCCAACGGAGCCGCTGCCTTCAAGGAGGTACGCGGATCCCGATGGTGGGGGTCAACCGTGCGGTCCTGATGGGGATGCCTGGCTTCTACAGGGACTTGTTGAGAGTCTGGAACCTGGTTGCTGTTGACCAGGCCCCACCTCCACCGGCGGAGGGTGACGGCCCGGGCTTGAGAGCAGCCGGTCCCTGTCCCGCCCCATCGGGTGACCGGGGGGCTCAAACGTGTGGAGTACTGGTGGTTGAGCAAGCCCCCGCTCAGCCGGAAGTACTCATCGGACCAAGGCGCCGTAATCCATCCCGGGAGCCGGTCCCACACAATTTGAGCCGCCTTTCCTCGACACCCTTCGTCTCCCTCCGAGACGCAGGGAGGCGTGTCCTGTACAGGCTCCTCCTCCACACCCTGCACTTCCTCGCCCTGGTCCACCGTCCGGACACCAAGTGGCGGTCGGTGTTCCCTTCCGGTCGCGAGGGGGGCCCCCGGTGGGGGTCCCTCTATGCAGGGATTCTCCCCCTCTACATTGGGGACCTGGGGTGGAGGGTATTGCACCGAGGTGTTCCCTGCAACCTGTTTCTCTCGCGGTTCAGACTCGCCAGCCGCCTGCCACTTTTGCGGGCTGGAAGAGTCTGTGTACCACGTGTACATGGAGTGTGTGAGGCTGCAGCCACTGTTTCAATACCTAAAGGGGCTGCTCCTTGCCTTCTGCCTGCATTTTTCACCCACCATCCTCATCTTTGGACACCCTGTGCGTAGGGGAGATGGTAGGGCTGAAGATGTCCTGGTTGGGTTGCTCCTAGACCTGGCCAAGCTGGCCATCCGTGAGTCAAGGCACCAGACGTTGGAGGGCTCTACCCGAGCCGACTGCCTGCCCCTTTTCCGGGGATACGTCCATGTCCGGGTGCGGATGGAAAGGGAATACGCCCTGTCTACGGGCACCCTGAGGGAGTTCCGGGACCGCTGGGCACCGAGGGGGGTTGAATGTATCCTTGACAAGGATTGCAATATAATTGTTTAGCAGTTGCTTAGCATATTTGTTCGTCTTGTATTATGGTGGTGTTTTGTTTTATTGTATTGTCAATACTATTTTAATATTTGAATAAATATTTTTGATTAAAAAAAAAAAGTGGGCGATCTCCGCCGTCTAAAAAACTGGCACCCAGTCTCCCTCCTCTGTACCGACTACAAGGTCTTTGCCAAGGCAATGGCAAACTGCCTGGGCCCAGTGCTGGCTCAAGTGATCCACCCTGACCAGTCTTACACGGTCCCGGGCCGGTCCATCCAGGACAATATCCATCTGGTCCGGGACCTGGTCTACCTGGCTCAGGAGACCGGTGTACCCACTGCCTTTCTCTCCCTCGACCAGGAGAAGGCTTTTGACAGGGTGGATCACGAGTATCTGTTGAGGACTCTGCGGGCGTTTGGGTTCGGACCGCACTTTGTGTCCCGGATCCGACTTTTATACGCCACCGCAGTGTGCCTCGTGAAAGTCAATGGATCCTTGACGGCCCCCATTCCCTTCCACAGAGGAGTACGTCAGGGATGCCCCATGTCTGGCCAACTGTACGCCATCTGCGTGGAGCCATTCCTTAGTCTGCTTCGGAGGAAGTTGACGGGCATGGTTCTACGCGAGCCGGTCATGGAGGTGGTCCTCTCGGTCTACGCCGATGACGTGCTCCTCATGGTCACCGACCCCGTCGACCTGCAGAGGATGCATGAGTGCCAACGAGTCTTCTCGGCAGCCTCCTCTGCCAGGATCAACTGGGGGAAATGTTCTGGACTCTTGGTGGGTCCCTGGCAGGTGGACTCCCTCCCGGAGGAGATGAGGTCTTTCACGTGGAGTACCACACACCTCCTCTACCTGGGAGTCTACCTGAGTCCCGGTGCGGAGACCTGGCTGGCGAACTGGCAGGAGCTGGAGGTGAAAGTCGTCACCCGGCTGGGGCGCTGGGCGGGTCTCCTCAGAGTGCTTTCGTACCGGGGCAGGGTGTTGGTCATTAACCAACTCGTGGCCTCCATGCTCTGGTACAGATTGACCACATTGGTCCCATCAGCCACCTTTGCTGGGATCATCCAGAAGAAGTTGGTGGACTTCTTCTGGGGCAACGGAAAGCACTGGGTCTCTGCTGCGGTCCTGAGTCTCCCGATCGAGGAGGGCGGTCAGTCGCTGGTGTGCATTCGCACCAAGGTGGCGGCTCTCCGCCTCAGGACCTTGCAGAGATACCTGTATTCAGGGCATCCTCCCAGGTGGCACGTGCTGGCAACGCACTTTTTCCAACGGAGCCGCTGCCTTCAAGGAGGTACGCGGATCCCGATGGTGGGGGTCAACCGTGCGGTCCTGATGGGGATGCCTGGCTTCTACAGGGACTTGTTGAGAGTCTGGAACCTGGTTGCCGTTGACCAGGCCCCACCTCCACCGGCGGAGGGTGACGGCCCGGGCTTGAGAGCAGCCGGTCCCTGTCCCGCCCCATCGGGTGACCGGGGGGCTCAAACGTGTGGAGTACTGGTGGTTGAGCAAGCCCCCGCTCAGCCGGAAGTACTCATCGGACCAAGGCGCCGTAATCCATCCCGGGAGCCGGTCCCACACAATTTGAGCCGCCTTTCCTCGACACCCTTCGTCTCCCTCCGAGACGCAGGGAGGCGTGTCCTGTACAGGCTCCTCCTCCACACCCTGCACTTCCTCGCCCTGGTCCACCGTCCGGACACCAAGTGGCGGTCGGTGTTCCCTTCCGGTCGCGAGGGGGGCCCCCGGTGGGGTCCCTCTATGCAGGGATTCTCCCCCTCTACATTGGGGACCTGGGGTGGAGGGTATTGCACCGAGGTGTTCCCTGCAACCTGTTTCTCTCGCGGTTCACAGACTCGCCAGCCGCCTGCCACTTTTGCGGGCTGGAAGAGTCTGTGTACCACGTGTACATGGAGTGCGTGAGGCTGCAGCCAATGTTTGAATATCTAAAGGGGCTGCTCCTTGCCTTCTGGCTGCATTTTTCACCCACCATCCTCATCTTTGGACACCCTGTGCGTAGGGGAGAGGGTAGGGCTGAAGATGTGCTGGTTGGGTTGCTCCTGGGCCTGGCCAAGCTGGCCATCCGCGAGTCACGGCGCCAGACGGTGGAGGTCTCTACCCGAGCCGGCTGCCTGCCCCTTTTCCGGGGATACATCCGTGCCCGGGTGCGGATGGAAAGGGAATACGCCCTGTCTACGGGCACCCTGAGGGAGTTCCGCGACCGCTGGGCACCGAGGTAGGTTGAATGTATCCTTGACAAGGATTGTAATATAGTTGTTTAGCAGTTGATTAGCATAATTGTTGATCTTGCATTATGGTGGTGTTTTGTTTTATTGTATTGTAAATACAATTTTAATATTTGAATAAATATTTTTGATTAAAAAAAGTAAAATTAAAAAAAAAACGTGTGGAGTACTTGTGGTTGAGCAAGCCCCCGCTCAGCCGGAAGTACTCATCGGACCCAGGCGCCGTAATCCATCCCGGGAGCCGGTCCCACACAATTTGAGCCGCCTTTCCTCGACACCCTTCGTCTCCCTCCGAGACGCAGGGAGGCGTGTCCTGTGCAGGCTCCTCCTCCACACCCTGCACTTCCTCGCCCTGGTCCACCGTCCGGACACCAAGTGGCGGTCGGTGTTGCCTTCCGGTCGCGAGGGGGGCCCCCGGTGGGGGTCCCTCTATGCAGGGATTCTCCCCCTCTACATTGGGGACCTGGGGTGGAGGGTATTGCACCGAGGTGTTCCCTGCAACCTGTTTCTCTCGCGGTTCAGACTCGCCAGCCGCCTGCCACTTTTGCGGGCTGGAAGAGTCTGTGTACCACGTGTACATGGAGTGTGTGAGGCTGCAGCCACTGTTTCAATACCTAAAGGGGCTGCTCCTTGCCTTCTGCCTGCATTTTTCACCCACCATCCTCATCTTTGGACACCCTGTGCGTAGGGGAGATGGTAGGGCTGAAGATGTCCTGGTTGGGTTGCTCCTAGACCTGGCCAAGCTGGCCATCCGTGAGTCAAGGCACCAGACGTTGGAGGGCTCTACCCGAGCCGACTGCCTGCCCCTTTTCCGGGGATACGTCCATGACCGGGTGCGGATGGAAAGGGAATACGCCCTGTCTACGGGCACCCTGAGGGAGTTCCGGGACCGCTGGGCACCGAGGGGGGTTGAATGTATCCTTGACAAGGATTGCAATATAATTGTTTAGCAGTTGCTTAGCATATTTGTTCGTCTTGTATTATGGTGGTGTTTTGTTTTATTGTATTGTCAATACTATTTTAATATTTGAATAAATATTTTTGATTAAAAAAAAAAAGTGGGCGATCTCCGCCGTCTAAAAAACTGGCACCCAGTCTCCCTCCTCTGTACCGACTACAAGGTCTTTGCCAAGGCAATGGCAAACTGCCTGGGCCCAGTGCTGGCTCAAGTGATCCACCCTGACCAGTCTTACACGGTCCCGGGCCGGTCCATCCAGGACAATATCCATCTGGTCCGGGACCTGGTCTACCTGGCTCAGGAGACCGGTGTACCCACTGCCTTTCTCTCCCTCGACCAGGAGAAGGCTTTTGACAGGGTGGATCACGAGTATCTGTTGAGGACTCTGCGGGCGTTTGGGTTCGGACCGCACTTTGTGTCCCGGATCCGACTTTTATACGCCACCGCAGTGTGCCTCGTGAAAGTCAATGGATCCTTGACGGCCCCCATTCCCTTCCACAGAGGAGTACGTCAGGGATGCCCCATGTCTGGCCAACTGTACGCCATCTGCGTGGAGCCATTCCTTAGTCTGCTTCGGAGGAAGTTGACGGGCATGGTTCTACGCGAGCCGGTCATGGAGGTGGTCCTCTCGGTCTACGCCGATGACGTGCTCCTCATGGTCACCGACCCCGTCGACCTGCAGAGGATGCATGAGTGCCAACGAGTCTTCTCGGCAGCCTCCTCTGCCAGGATCAACTGGGGGAAATGTTCTGGACTCTTGGTGGGTCCCTGGCAGGTGGACTCCCTCCCGGAGGAGATGAGGTCTTTCACGTGGAGTACCACACACCTCCTCTACCTGGGAGTCTACCTGAGTCCCGGTGCGGAGACCTGGCTGGCGAACTGGCAGGAGCTGGAGGTGAAAGTCGTCACCCGGCTGGGGCGCTGGGCGGGTCTCCTCAGAGTGCTTTCGTACCGGGGCAGGGTGTTGGTCATTAACCAACTCGTGGCCTCCATGCTCTGGTACAGATTGACCACATTGGTCCCATCAGCCACCTTTGCTGGGATCATCCAGAAGAAGTTGGTGGACTTCTTCTGGGGCAACGGAAAGCACTGGGTCTCTGCAGCGGTCCTGAGTCTCCCGATCGAGGAGGGCGGTCAGTCGCTGGTGTGCATTCGCACCAAGGTGGCGGCTCTCCGCCTCAGGACCTTGCAGAGATACCTGTACTCAGGGCATCCTCCCAGGTGGCACGTGCTGGCAACGCACTTTTTCCAACGGAGCCGCTGCCTTCAAGGAGGTACGCGGATCCCGATGGTGGGGGTCAACCGTGCGGTCCTGATGGGGATGCCTGGCTTCTACAGGGACTTGTTGAGAGTCTGGAACCTGGTTGCCGTTGACCAGGCCCCACCTCCACCAGCGGAGGGTGATGGCCCGGGCTTGAGAGCAGCCGGTCCCTGTCCCGCCCCATCGGGTGACCGGGGGGCTCAAACGTGTGGAGTACTGGTGGTTGAGCAAGCCCCCGCTCAGCCGGAAGTACTCATCGGACCAAGGCGCCGTAATCCATCCCGGGAGCCGGTCCCACACAATTTGAGCCGCCTTTCCTCGACACCCTTCGTCTCCCTCCGAGACGCAGGGAGGCGTGTCCTGTACAGGCTCCTCCTCCACACCCTGCACTTCCTCGCCCTGGTCCACCGTCCGGACACCAAGTGGCGGTCGGTGTTCCCTTCCGGTCGCGAGGGGGGCCCCCGGTGGGGGTCGCTCTACGCAGGGATTCTCCCCCTCTACATTGGGGACCTGGGGTGGAGGGTATTGCACCGAGGTGTTCCCTGCAACCTGTTTCTCTCGCGGTTCACAGACTCGCCTGCCACTTTTGCGGGCTGGAAGAGTCTGTGTACCACGTGTACATGGAGTGCGTGAGGCTGCAGCCAATGTTTGAATATCTAAAGGGGCTGCTCCTTGCCTTCTGGCTGCATTTTTCACCCACCATCCTCATCTTTGGACACCCTGTGCGTAGGGGAGAGGGTAGGGCTGAAGATGTGCTGGTTGGGTTGCTCCTGGGCCTGGCCAAGCTGGCCATCCGCGAGTCACGGCGCCAGACGGTGGAGGTCTCTACCCGAGCCGGCTGCCTGCCCCTTTTCCGGGGATACGTCCGTGCCCGGGTGCGGATGGAAAGGGAATACGCCCTGTCTACGGGCACCCTGAGGGAGTTCCGCGACCGCTGGGCACCGAGGTAGGTTGAATGTATCCTTGACAAGGATTGTAATATAGTTGTTTAGCAGTTGATTAGCATAATTGTTGATCTTGCATTATGGTGGTGTTTTGTTTTATTGTATTGTAAATACAATTTTAATATTTGAATAAATATTTTTGATTAAAAAAAATAAAATTAAAAAAAAAACGTGTGGAGTACTTGTGGTTGAGCAAGCCCCCGCTCAGCCGGAAGTACTCATCGGACCCAGGCGCCGTAATCCATCCCGGGAGCCGGTCCCACACAATTTGAGCCGCCTTTCCTCGACACCCTTCGTCTCCCTCCGAGACGCAGGGAGGCGTGTCCTGTACAGGCTCCTCCTCCACACCCTGCACTTCCTCGCCCTGGTCCACCGTCCGGACACCAAGTGGCGGTCGGTGTTGCCTTCCGGTCGCGAGGGGGGCCCCCGGTGGGGGTCCCTCTATGCAGGGATTCTCCCCCTCTACATTGGGGACCTGGGGTGGAGGGTATTGCACCGAGGTGTTCCCTGCAACCTGTTTCTCTCGCGGTTCACAGACTCGCCAGCCGCCTGCCACTTTTGCTGGCTGGAAGAGTCTGTGTACCACGTGTACATGGAGTTTGTGAGGCTGCAGCCACTGTTTAAATACCTAAAGGGGCTGCTCCTTGCCTTCTGCCTGCATTTTTCACCCACCATCCTCATCTTTGGACACCCTGTGCGTAGGGGAGAGGGTAGGGCTGAAGATGTCCTGGTTGGGTTGCTCCTAGACCTGGCCAAGCTGGCCATCCGTGAGTCAAGGCACCAGACGGTGGAGGGCTCTACCCGAGCCGACTGCCTGCCCCTTTTACGGGGATACGTCCATGACCGGGTGCGGATGGAAAGGGAATACGCCCTGTCTACGGGCACCCTGAGGGAGTTCCGGGACTGCTGGGCACCGAGGGGGGTTGAATGTATCCTTGACAAAGATTGCAATATAATTGTTTAGCAGTTTCTTAGCATATTTGTTCGTCTTGTATTATGGTGGTGTTTTGTTTTATTGTATTGTCAATACTATTTTAATATTTGAATAAATATTTTTGATTAAAAAAAAAAAAAAAAAAAGGTTTGCAATATAATTGTTTAGCAGTTGCTTAGCATATTTGTTCGTCTTGTATTATGGTGGTGTTTTGTTTTATTGTATTGTCAATACTATTTTAATATTTGAATAAATATTTTTGATTAAAAAAAAAAAGTGGGCGATCTCCGCCGTCTAAAAAACTGGCACCCAGTCTCCCTCCTCTGTACCGACTACAAGGTCTTTGCCAAGGCAATGGCAAACTGCCTGGGCCCAGTGCTGGCTCAAGTGATCCACCCTGACCAGTCTTACACGGTCCCGGGCCGGTCCATCCAGGACAATATCCATCTGGTCCGGGACCTGGTCTACCTGGCTCAGGAGACTGGTGTACCCACTGCCTTTCTCTCCCTCGACCAGGAGAAGGCTTTTGACAGGGTGGATCACGAGTATCTGTTGAGGACTCTGCGGCGTTTGGGTTCGGACCGCACTTTGTGTCCCGGATCCGGCTTTTATACGCCACCGCAGAGTGCCTCGAAAGTCAATGGATCCTTGACGGCCCCCATTCCCTTCCACAGAGGAGTACGTCAGGGATGCCCCATGTCTGGCCAACTGTACGCCATCTGCGTGGAGCCATTCCTTAGTCTGCTTCGGAGGAGGTTGACGGGCATGGTTCTACGCGAGCCGGACATGGGGATGCCCGGCTTCTACAGGTCCTCTCGGTCTACGCCGATGACGTGCTCCTCATGGTCACCGACCCTGTCAACCAGCAGAGGATGCGTGAGTGCCAACGAGTCTCCTCGGCCGCCTCCTCTGCCAGGATCAACTGGGGGAAATGTTCTGGACTCTTGGTGGGTCCCTGGCAGGTGGACTCCCTCCCGGAGGAGATGAGGTCTTTCACGTGGAGTACCACACACCTCCTCTACCTGGGAGTCTACCTGAGTCCCGGTGCGGAGGCCTGGCTGGCGAACTGGCAGGAGCTGGAGGTGAAAGTCATCACCCGGCTGGGGCGCTGGGCGGGTCTCCTCAGTGTGCTTTCGTACCGGGGCAGGGTGTTGGTCATTAACCAACTCGTGGCCTCCATGCTCTGGTACAGACTGACCACATTGGTCCCATCAGCCACCTTTGCTGGGATCATCCAGAAGAAGTTGGTGAACTTCTTCTGGGGCAACGGAAAGCACTGGGTCTCTGCAGCGGTCCTGAGTCTCCCGATCGAGGAGGGCGGTCAGTCGCTGGTGTGAATTCGCACCAAGGTGGCGGCTCTCCGCCTCAGGACCTTGCAGAGATACCTGTACTCAGGGCATCCTCCCAGGTGGCACGTGCTGGCAACGCACTTTTTCCAACGGAGCCGCTGCCTTCAAGGAGGTACGCGGATCCCGATGGTGGGGGTCAGCCGTGCAGTCCTGATGGGGATGCCTGGCTTCTACAGGGACTTGTTGAGAGTCTGGAACCTGGTTGCCGTTGACCAGGACCCACTTCCACCGGCGGAGGGTAACGGCCCGGGCTTGAGAGCAGCCGGTCCCTGTCCCGCCCCATCGGGTGACGGGGGGCTCAAACGTGTGGAGAACTGGTGGTTGAGCAAGCCCCCGCTCAGCCGGAAGTACTCATCGGACCAAGGCGCCGTAATCCATCCCGGGAGCCGGTCCCACACAATTTGAGCCGCCTTTCCTCGACACCCTTCATCTCCCTCCGAGACGCAGGGAGGCGTGTCCTGTACAGGCTCCTCCTCCACACCCTGCACTTCCTCGCCCTGGTCCACCGTCCGGACACCAAGTGGCGGTCGGTGTTCCCTTCCGGTCGCGAGGGGGGCCCCCGGTGGGGGTCCCTCTACGCAGGGATTCTCCCCCTCTACATTGGGGACCTGGGGTGGAGGATATTGCACCGAGGTGTTCCCTGCAACCTGTTTCTCTCGAGGTTCACAGACTCGCCAGCCGCCTGCCACTTTTGCGGGCTGGAAGAGTCTGTGTACCACGTGTACATGGAGTGCGTGAGGCTGCAGCCACTGTTTGAATATCTAAAGGGGCTGCTGCTTGCCTTCTGGCTGCATTTTTCACCCACCATCCTCATCTTTGGACACCCTGTGCGTAGGGGAGAGGGTAGGGCTGAAGATGTGCTGGTTGGGTTGCTCCTGGGCCTGGCCAAGCTGGCCATCCGCGAGTCACGGCGCCAGACGTTGGAGGGCTCTACCCGAGCCGACTGCCTGCCCCTTTTCCGGGGATACGTCCGTGACCGGGTGCGGATGGAAAGGGAATACGCCCTGTCTACGGGCACCCTGAGGGAGTTCCAGGACTGCTGGGCACCGAGGGGGGTTGAATGTATCCTTGACAAAGATTGCAATATAATTGTTTAGCAGTTGCTTAGCATATTTGTTCATCTTGTATTATGGTGGTGTTTTGTTTTATTGTATTGTCAATACTATTTTAATATTTGAATAAATATTTTTGATTAAAAAAAAAAAAAAAAAAAGGTTTGCAATATAATTGTTTAGCAGGTGCTTAGCATATTTGTTCGTCTTGTATTATGGTGGTGTTTTGTTTTATTGTATTGTCAATACTATTTTAATATTTGAATAAATATTTTTGATTAAAAAAAAAAAGTGGGCGATCTCCGCCGTCTAAAAAACTGGCACCCAGTCTCCCTCCTCTGTACCGACTACAAGGTCTTTGCCAAGGCAATGGCAAACTGCCTGGGCCCAGTGCTGGCTCAAGTGATCCACCCTGACCAGTCTTACACGGTCCCGGGCCGGTCCATCCAGGACAATATCCATCTTGTCCGGGACCTGGTCTACCTGGCTCAGGAGACCGGTGTACCCACTGCCGTTCTCTCCCTCGACCAGGAGAAGGCTTTTGACAGGGTGGATCACGAGTATCTGTTGAGGACTCATTGGGCGTTTGGGTTCGGACTGCACTTTGTGTCCCGGATCCGGCTTTTATACGCCACCGCAGAATGCCTCGAAAGTCAATGGATCCTTGACGGCCCCCATTCCCTTCCACAGAGGAGTACGTCAGGGATGCCCCATGTCTGGCCAACTGTACGCCATCTGCGTGGAGCCATTCCTTAGTCTGCTTCGGAGGAGGTTGACGGGCATGGTTCTACGCGAGCCGGACATGGGGATGCCCGGCTTCTACAGGTCCTCTCGGTCTACGCCGATGACGTGCTCCTCATGGTCACCGACCCTGTCGACCAGCAGAGGATGCGTGAGTGCCAACGAGTCTCCTCGGCCGCCTCCTCTGCCAGGATCAACTGGGGGAAATGTTCTGGACTCTTGGTGGGTCCCTGGCAGGTGGACTCCCTCCCGGAGGAGATGAGGTCTTTCACGTGGAGTACCACACACCTCCTCTACCTGGGAGTCTACCTGAGTCCCGGTGCGGAGACCTGGCTGGCGAACTGGCAGGAGCTGGAGGTGAAAGTCGTCACCCGGCTGGGGCGCTGGGCGGGTCTCCTCAGAGTGCTTTCTTACCGGGGCAGGGTGTTGGTCATTAACCAACTCGTGACCTCCATGCTCTGGTACAGATTGACCACATTGGTCCCATCAGCCACCTTTGCTGGGATCATCCAGAAGAAGTTGGTGGACTTCTTCTGGGGCAACGGAAAGCACTGGGTCTCTGCAGCGGTCCTGAGTCTCCCGATCGAGGAGGGCGGTCAGTCGCTGGTGTGCATTCGCACCAAGGTGGCGGCTCTCCGCCTCAGGACCTTGCAGAGATACCTGTACTCAGGTCATCCTCCCAGGTGGCACGTGCTGGCAACGCACTTTTTCCAACGGAGCCGCTGCCTTCAAGGAGGTACGCGGATCCCGATGGTGGGGGTCAACCGTGCGGTCCTGATGGGGATGCCTGGCTTCTACAGGGACTTGTTGAGAGTCTGGAACCTGGTTGCCGTTGACCAGGCCCCACCTCCACCGGCGGAGAGTGACGGCCCGGGCTTGAGAGCAGCCGGTCCCTGTCCCGCCCCATCGGGTGACCGGGGGGCTCAAACGTGTGGAGTACTGGTGGTTGAGCAAGCCCCCGCTCAGCCGGAAGTACTCATCGGACCAAGGCGCCGTAATCCATCCCGGGAGCCGGTCCCACACAATTTGAGCCGCCTTTCCTCGACACCCTTCGTCTCCCTCCGAGACGCAGGGAGGCGTGTCCTGTACAGGCTCCTCCTCCACACCCTGCACTTCCTCGCCCTGGTCCACCGTCCGGACAACAAGTGGCGGTCGGTGTTCCCTTCCGGTCGCGAGGGGGGCCCCCGGTGGGGGTCCCTCTACGCAGGGATTCTCCCCCTCTACATTGGGGACCTGGGGTGGAGGGTATTGCACCGAGGTGTTCCCTGCAACCTGTTTCTCTCGCGGTTCACAGACTCGCCAGCCGCCTGCCACTTTTGCGGGCTGGAAGAGTCTGTGTACCACGTGTACATGGAGTGCGTGAGGCTGCAGCCACTGTTTCAATACCTAAAGGGGCTGCTCCTTGCCTTCTGGCTGCATTTTTCACCCACCATCCTCATCTTTGGACACCCTGTGCGTAGGGGAGAGGGTAGGGCTGAAGATGTCCTGGTTGGGTTGCTCCTGGGCCTGGCCAAGCTGGCCATCCGCGAGTCACGGCGCCAGACGGTGGAGGGCTCTACCCAAGCCAGCTGCCTGCCCCTTTTCCGGGGATACATCCGTGCCCGGGTGCGGATGGAAAGGGAATACGCCCTGTCTACGGGCACCCTGAGGGAGTTCCGAGACCGCTGGGCACCGAGGGGGGTTGAATGTATCCTTGACAAAGATTGCAATATAATTGTTTAGCAGTTGCTGAGCATATTTGTTCGTCTTGTATTATGGTGGTGTTTTGTTTTATTGTATTGTCAATACTATTTTAATATTTGAATAAATATTTTTGATTAAAAAAAAAAAAAAAAAGTTTGCAATATAATTGTTTAGCAGTTGCTTAGCATATTTGTTCGTCTTGTATTATGGTGGTGTTTTGTTTTATTGTATTGTCAATACTATTTTAATATTTGAATAAATATTTTTGATTAAAAAAAAAAAGTGGGCGATCTCCGCCGTCTAAAAAACTGGCACCCAGTCTCCCTCCTCTGTACCGACTACAAGGTCTTTGCCAATGCAATGGCAAACTGCCTGGGCCCAGTGCTGGCTCAAGTGATCCACCCTGACCAGTCTTACACGGTCCCGGGCCGGTCCATCCAGGACAATATCCATCTGGTCCGGGACCTGGTCTACCTGGCTCAGGAGACCGGTGTACCCACTGCCTTTCTCTCCCTCGACCAGGAGAATGCTTTTGACAGGGTGGATCACGAGTATCTGTTGAGGACTCTGCGGGCGTTTGGGTTCGGACCGCACTTTGTGTCCCGGATCCGGCTTTTATACGCCACCGCAGAATGCCTCGAAAGTCAATGGATCCTTGACGGCCCCCATTCCCTTCCACAGAGGAGTACGTCAGGGATGCCCCATGTCTGGCCAACTGTACGCCATCTGCGTGGAGCCATTCCTTAGTCTGCTTCGGAGGAGGTTGACGGGCATGGTTCTACGTGAGCCGGACATGGGGATGCCCGGCTTCTACAGGTCCTCTCGGTCTACGCCGATGATGTGCTCCTCATGGTCACCGACCCTGTCGACCAGCAGAGGATGCGTGAGTGCCAACGAGTCTCCTCGGCCGCCTCCTCTGCCAGGATCAACTGGGGGAAATGTTCTGGACTCTTGGTGGGTCCCTGGCAGGTGGGCTCCCTCCGGAGGGGATGAGGTATTTCACGTGGAGCACCACGCACCTCCTCTACCTGGCAGTCTACCTGAGTCTCGGTGCGGAGACCTGGCTGGCGAACTGGCAGGAGCTGGAGGTGAAAGTCGTCACACGGCTGGGGTGCTGGGCGGGTCTCCTCAGAGTGCTTTCCTACCGGGGCAAGGTGTTGGTCATTAACCAAATTGTGGCCTCCATGCTCTGGTACAGATTGACCACATTGGTCCCATCAGCCACCTTTGCTGGGATCATCCAGAAGAAGTTGGTGGACTTCTTCTGGGGCAACGGAAAGCACTGGGTCTCTGCAGCGGCCCTGAGTCTCCCGATCGAGGAGGGCGGTCAGTCGCTGGTGTACATTCGCCCCAAGTTGGCGGCTCTCCGCCTCAGGACCTTGCAGAGATACCTGTACTCAGTGCATCCTCCCAGGTGGCACGTCCTGGCAACGCACTTTTTTTCCAACGGAGCCGCTGCCTTCAAGGAGGTACGAGGATCCCGATGGTGGGCGTCAGCCGTGCGGTCCTGATGGGGATGCCCGGCTTCTACAGGGACTCGTTGAGAGTCTGGAACCTGGTTGCCGTTGACCGGGCCCGCCCTCCGCCGACGGATGGTGACGGCCCGGGGGTGAGGGCAGCCGGTCCTTGTCCCGCCCCACCGGGTGTCAGGGAGGCTCAAACGTGTGGAGTACGTGTGGTTGAGCAAGCCCCCGCTCAGCCGGAAGTACTCATCAGACCCAGGTGCCGTAATCCATCCTGGGAGCCGGTCCCACACAATTTGATCCGCCTTTCCTCGACACCCTTCATCTCCCTCCGAAACGTAGGGAGGCGTGTCCTGTACGGGCTCCTCCTCCGCACCCTGCACTTCCTCACCCTGGTCCACCGTCCGGACACCAAATGGCGGTCGGTATTGCCTTCCGGTCGCGAGGGGGGGTCCCTCTATGCAGGGATTCTCCCCCTTTACATTGGGGACCTGGGGTGGAGGGTATTGCACCGAGGTGTTCCCTGCAACATGTTTCTCTCGTGGTTCACAGACTCGCCAGCCACCTGCCACTGTTGCGGGCTGGAAGAGTCTGTGTACCTCGTGTACATGGAGTGCGTGAGGCTGCAGCCACTGTTTGAATACTTAAAGGGGCTGCTGGTCTGGCTGCATTTTCCACCCACCATCCTCATCTTTGGACACCCTATGCATAGAGGAGCGGGTAGGGCTGAAGATGTCCTGGTTGTGTTGCTCCTAGGCCTGGCCATCCGCGAGTCAAGGCGCCAGGTGGTGGAGGGCTCTACCCGAGCCGACTGCCTGCCCCTTTTCCGGGGATACGTCTGTGCCCGGGTGTGGTTAGAAAGGGAATACGCCCTGTCCACGGGCACCCTGAGGGAGCTCCGGGACCGCTGGGCTCCGCAGGGTGTTAAATGTATCCTCAATAAGGATTGTATCATAGTTGTATTGTGCTGGACCACATTCTGTTTACTTGTATTAATGCCACCTGCTGGATATTCAGGTTCCTACAGCTTTGAGTTGCCTTTCCTGTTATACAGGAAATTATCATAAACTAGTCCAGCTCAGAGAGGGCACCACATGGTGTTTAGACAGTGTGATTCTCAGTGTGTAATCTATTGTATACTACCCCACCACTTTTTTAGATGCAATGTCTGTGAGTAATTTTACTTCGGAGTCACGTGAGTGACTACGTGAAGAAGGGCCGTCTGTCTGCGTGCGTGTCATTACGTCTGAACGCAACGCGCACAATGGACTGGTAGAGGCACTGCGTCCTCCCAGCCGTTGGGATTTTAAAAAGCGGCAGGTAATTGCAGTTGAATTACTTATCTGCGTTCTTTTTCGGGCGTAAAGTTATTGTACTTTCAGAGCCCAAGATGTCGAAGAGACGGTCCGCGGGGAAGTCGGCTGCCGAAGACCGCGGCATTCCGAATAGCGGGCGATGGTCTTTTTCTCCGACATTGATGCCGGCAGTAGCAGACTTGGTGCGGGAGGACAGCAATGTGGTGGTCCCGGCGGGACTCAAAGCCACCCACAAGTCTGCCAGACCCATTGACTCGGATGAGTCCGGGGAAGAGGAATACCCTCCCTCAACGGAGTGTCCGAGGACGACTCTCCCACATGGAGCAACTTGTTGAGAAGTTCGGGGAGCAGTATCAGCACGGGTCTCCACAGCAGACCATGCCAGCTGCCTCGTATATGGGGCAGCACAACGTCTTCCCCATTGGAGGGGGAAGTACATATGGAGGAAATTACTCTGAATCAGAGTAAGGAAGTACAAGGGGGGAACATTCCCAGGGACGTGCAGAAGAAGTACCACTGCAATCATCCAGGTTTGCCATTACAACCCCACTGGGTGCTCCCCTGGATGAAGATTTGGCTAGTAATATCAATTATCTAGCATCTCATCAACTAAAAGACCTGGCCTTGGAAGAAACCATAAACAGGTACCCCCCACCAGTTAACTGTGCTTCCCTGAAGGTCCAAGTAGTAATAATAATAATTTGTTTATAGGGACAGTGCATATTAATGAACATTTGCATGTAAATATGCGAGATTGTAGCCAATCAGTAGCTAATTTCCGTCTCTAGTCCCAATCATGCCATCTGGGGACAGATTGGACCAATCATCCGAAACCAGGAATTGAAATTCCAGAAGGTATTAATCCACAGTAGTATCCCCTACTGGGATCTGGCATTGCATCAGTTGCAGGAGTGGATGGAAGACTCATCAACGACAGAGAACAGGACACAATGGCACTATTGTGTAATGCCCATTTCGAGATTAATTATATTCACAAGAATGCAATACAACCATCGATAAACTCGAAATTCGCTGTCCGATGTAATGCCTGCAATGTTCAACCCGCAAACTACCTGTTCGGGGAAGATCTGCCGAGACAGGTACGGGATTTGGACGACGAGGCAAAAACTGTCTGCCTTATAACCAGAGGCCAGGCTACTCAAAAGGGTCCATCGCCAAGGATGCATCCTTAAAGCTCTAGACGTTTCACGCCTAGAGGGCCAGGCACTAGCGGAAGACCTACACCAGAATCAAGGTCTTTTTTAGGGGCAGGCCCCAGCCGACCCACAGCGAGGATGAGGAGAGAGCAACCACCAATTCAACCTCCCAAACCTCACGAACGAAAACCAGCACCATACCGCCAGTAACGTCAGAGGTAAGTCAAACCAGTTCCTTAGGGAACACTTTAGACAGGCCTCACGTACAGGTGGGAGGAAGGTTAAAATATTTTTTGAAAGAATGGTGTTGGGTGATGACGGATCCGTTTATACTGCACAGCATACAAGGGTTCAAAATTGAGTTCATTTTTAATTCATCACCACCCACACCACATGCAAATTATCGCACATATGTTTTCTCTCAACAAGAAACCATGGATATACAGATTGGAATTTATCTGACAAAAATGTAATTGAGAGGTCACGTACAGAACCTCACCAATTCATATCCAATATTTTCTCAAAAGAGAAAAAAGATGGAGGGGTTCGCATCATTCTAGATCTTACGGAACTCAATACATATGTGCAATATAAACATTTGAAAATGGACAATTTTGGAACAGCTACTCAGTTGGTTACCAAAAATGGTTAAATGGCATGCATCGACCTCAAAGATGTATACTATTCGGTGTCTGTTCACAAAGAGTACAGGAGATATTTGAAGTTTAACTGGATGGGTCAATTATGGCAATACTGCCAAATGAGCTGACATCAGCCCCCAGACTATTTACTAAACTACTGAAACCAATTCTGGGTCTACTGAAGTCTCAGAACCACATAGTCATGGCATATTTGGATGATATTTTTATTTTCGGAGTCACTAAAGAATTGGCAGAAGCATCAGTCAAAGCAACCAAAACCGTTTGAAAGATTTGGTTTCCTCATCCATCCAGTTAAATCAAAATTGACACCTACCAGGGTAATTGATTACCTAAGATTTACACAGTAAAAATGTTGGTGACTTTGCCTAGGGGCAAACAACAAGATTTGACTAAAGCCTGCAATGACCTGATAGTCAAATACAAGCCATCTATCAGGCAAACAGCGAGTGTAATTGGCAAATTAGTAGTTGCATTTCCAGCAGTACGTTACGGGCCTTTGCATTACCAGAATTTACAGCGAGCAAAGGAATGAGCACTCAGATCCCATGCAGGCCAATTTGGCAAACCTATGTGATTGCCAGCAGAGGCCATTGTTGAATTACAATGGTGGATGACGAACTTGAGACACAGCTCAAGGAAAATCTTGCTCGAAAGCCCATCGGTGGTTCTTCAAACCGATGCAAGCGGTTTAGGATGGGAAGCTACTGACACAGTCAAGAGCTGTGGGGGCAGATGGAATGAGCAGGAGTCTGTGATTCTCCTACAACATGGAATCAATTACCTGGAATTGTTGGGGGCACAATATGGGCTCAAGGCTTTCTGTAGCAACATGCAACATGTGCATGTTCAGATTCAGATAGATAACACTAAAGCGGTGGCATATATCAATCACATGGGTGGTGTAAAATCTGTATCTTGCGACAGATTGTCAAACCTCATTTGGCACTGGTGTATCGAGAGGGATATTTGGGTTACGGCGGTCTATCTACCAGGTAGATATAACACGGTGGCAGATGCCAGGTCACGAATGTTTAATGATAATGATGATTGTAATAGGGGACTCTATAGTCAGGGGGTCGGATAGGCGATTCGGTGGACGCAGACAAGAGACCCAGATGGTAGTTTGCCTCCCTGGTGCCAGGGTCAGGGATGTGTCTGAACGGGTCCAAGAAATCCTGAAATGGGAGGGAGAGGAGCCTGAAGTTGTGGTACATATAGGTACCAACGACATAGGTAAAAAGAGAGAAGAGGTCCTGAAAGAAGAATTTAGGGAGTTAGGTAGAGAGTTAAGGAGAGGGACTGCAAAGGTAACAATCTCAGGATTACTGCCTGTGCCACACGACAGTGAGAGTAGGAATGGAGCGAGGTGGAGGATAAATGAGTGGATGAGGGACTGGTGCAGTGGGTATGGATTCAAGTTTCTGGATCATTGGGACCTCTTTTGGGGAAGGTGCGACCTGTACAGAAAGGACGGGTTGCACTTGAACTCGAGGGGGACCAATATCCTGGCGGGGAGATTTGCAAAGGCTACTGGGGAGACTTTAAACTAGTATGGTTGGGGGGAGGGACTCAAATTGGGAAAGCTAGCAGTCAGTGTGTGAGGCAGGAGGCAGAGAATGGTAGCACTCTGACCCAAAATGTAGGGGAGAGAGAAGAAAAAGACAATAAACAGAGAATAAGAGAGGGTGGGTTTCTTAAATGTGTATATTTTAATGCTAGGAACATTGTAAGAAAGGTGGATGAACTTAGAGCCTGGATTGACACCTGGAAGTATGATGTTGTGGCGATCAGTGAAACATGGTTGCAGGAGGGCTGTGATTGGAAACTAAATATTCCAGGATTTCGTTGCTTCAGGTGTGATAGAATTGGAGGGGCAAGAGGTGGAGGTGTTGCATTGCTTATCAGGGAAGATATTACAGCAGTGCTTTGGCAGGATAGATTAGAGGGCTCGTCTAGGGAGGCTATTTGGGTGGAACTGAGAAATGGGAAAGGGGTAGCAACACTTATAGGGGTGTATTATAGACCGCCAAATGGGGAGCGAGAATTGGAAGAGCAAATATGTAAGGAGATTGCAGATATTAGTAGTAAGCACAAGGTAGTGATTGTGGGAGATTTCAATTTTCCACACATAGACTGGGAAACACATTCTGTAAATGGGCTGGATGGGTTGGAGTTTGTAAAATGTGTGCAGGATAGTTTTTTGCAGCAATACATAGAAGTACCTACTAGAGAAGGGGCGGTGCTGGACCTCCTGTTAGGAAACGAGATGGGTCAGGTGGCAGAGGTATGCGTTGGGGAACAGTTCGGGACCAGTGATCACAATACCATTAGTTTCAATATAATTATGGAGAGGGTCAGAACTGGACCTAGGGTTGAGATTTTTGATTGGAGAAAGGCTAACTTTGAGGAGATGCGAAAGGATTTAAAAGGAGTAAATTGGGACATTTTGTTTTATGGGAAAGATGTGGAAGAGAAATGGAGTACATTTAAAGGTGACATTTTAAGAGCACAGAATCTTTATGTCCCTGTTCGGTTGAAAGGAAATAGTAAAAATAGGAAAGAGCCATGGTTTTCAAGGGAAATTGGACACTTGGTTCGGAAAAAGAGGGAGATCTACAATAATTATAGGCAGCATGGAGTAAATGAGGTGCTTGAGGAGTATAAAGAATGTAAAAAGAATCTTAAGAAATAAATTAGAAAAGCTAAAAGAAGATATGAGGTTGCTTTGGCAAGTAAGGTGAAAGTAAACCCAAAGGGTTTCTACAGCTATATTAATAGCAAAAGGATAACGAGGGATAAAATTGGTCCATTAGAGAGTCAGAGTGGACAGCTATCTGCAGAGCCAAAAGAGATGGGGGAGATATTGAACAATTCCTTCTCTTTGGTATGCACCAAGGAGAAGGATATTGAATTATGTGAGGTAAGGGAAACAAGTAGAGTAGCTATGGAAACTATGAGATTCAAAGAAGAGGAAGTACTGACACTTTTGAGAAATATAAAAGTGGATAAGTCTCCAGGTCCGGACAGGATATTCCCTAGGACATTGAGGGAAGTTAGTGTAGAAATAGCAGGGGCTATGACAGAAATATTTCAAATGTCATTAGAAACGGGAATAGTGCCGGAGGATTGGCGTACTGCGCATGTTGTTCCATTGTTTAAAAAGCGGTCTAAGAGTAAACCTAGCAATTATAGACCTGTTAGTTTGACGTCAGTGGTGGGCAAATTAATGGAAAGGATACTTAGAGATAATATATATAAGCATCTGGATAAACAGGGTCTGATTAAGAACAGTCAACATGGATTTGTGCCTGGAATGTCATGTTTGACTAATCTTCTTGAATTTTTTGAAAAGGTTACTCGGGAAATTGATGAGGGTAAAGCAGTGGATGTTGTATATATGGACTTCAGTAAGGCCTTTGACAAGGTTCCTCATGGAAGGTTGGTTAAGAAGGTTCAATGGTTGGAGTAGCAAGATGGATTCAACAGTGGCTGAATGGGAGATGCCAGAGAGTAATGGTGGATGGTTGTTTGTCAGGTTGGAGGTCAGTGACTAGTGGGGTGCCACAGGGATCTGTGTTGGGTCCACTGTTGTTTGTCATGTACATCAATGATCTGGATGATGGTGTGGTAAATTGGATTAGTAAGTATGCAGATGATACTAAGATAGGTGGGGTTGTGGATAATGAAGTAGGTTTTCAAAGTCTACAGAAAGATTTATGCCAGTTGGAAGAGTGGACTGAAAGATGGCAGATGGAGTTTAATGCTGATAAGTGTGAGGTGCTACATCTTGGCAGGACAAATCAAAATAGGACGTACATGGTAAATGGTAGGGAATTGAAGAATGCAGGTGAACAGAGGGATCTGGGAATAACTGTGCACAGTTCCCTGAAAGTGGAATCTCATGTAGATAGGGTGGTAAAGAAAGCTCTTGGTGTGCTGGCCTTTATAAATCAGAGCATTGAGTATTGAAGTTGGGATGTAATGTTAAAATTGTACAGGGCATTGGTGAGGCCAATTCTGGAGTATGGGGTACAATTTTGGTCGCCTAATTATAGGAAGGATGTCAACAAAATAGAGAGAGTACAGAGGAGATTTACTAGAATGTTGCCTGGGATTCAGCAACTAAGTTACAGAGAAAGGTTGAACAAGTTAGGGCTTTATTCTTTGGAGCGCAGAAGGTTAAGGGGGGACTTGATAGAGGTCTTTAAAATGATGAGAGGGATAGACAGAGTTGACGTGGATAAGCTTTTCCCACTGAGAGTAGGGAAGATTCAAACAAGGGGACATGACTTGAGAATTAAGGGACAGAAGTTTAGGGGTAACATGAGGGGGAACTTCTTTACTCAGAGAGTGGTGGCTGTGTGGAATGAGCTTCCAGTGAAGGTGGTGGAGGCAGGTTCGTTTTTATCATTTAAAAATAAATTGGATAGTTATATGGACGGGAAAGGAATGGAGGGTTATGGTCTGAGCGCAGGTATATGGGACTAGGGGAGAATACGTGTTCGGCATGGACTAGAAGGGTCGAGATGGCCTGTTTCCGTGCTGTAATTGTTATATGGTTATATTATATGGTTATAACACAGAATGGATGTTGAATCGTGCAGTATTTAACGAAGTAACTACACGATTTGGCATTCCAGATATTGATCTGTTTGCATCTAGATTAAACCATCAGTTACCCAGATATGTGTACTGGGAACCAGATCCAGGAGCAGAGGCAGTGGATGCTTTCTCCCTCAATTGGGGAGGCATGTTTATATATGCTTTTCCTCCATTTTGTCTCATCAGCCGATGCTTGACCAAAATCAAGCAAGACAAATCCACAGGCATTTTGGTAGTGCCAGATTGGCCTACACAAGCCTGGTTCCCAAAAATTTTGGGAATTATAGTCCAACCATTAATGGCTGTATCCAAGAGCAGGGACCTCCTAGTGAACCCAGTTACAGGGAACAATCATCCACTACATGACCGAATTAACTTATTGGCTTGCAGATTCTGAGGAGGCCATATCAAGGTCATGGACTGTCCGAACGAACTGTGGATGTCATCATATAACCATATAACAATTACAGCACGGAAACAGGCCATCTCGACCCTTCTAGTCCGTGCCGAACACGTATTCTCCCCTAGTCCCATATACCTGCGCTCAGACCATAACCCTCCATTCCTTTCCCGTCCATATAACTATCCAATTTATTTTTAAATGATAAAAACGAACCTGCCTCCACCACCTTCACTGGAAGCTCATTCCACACAGCCACCACTCTCTGAGTAAAGAAGTTCCCCCTCATGTTACCCCTAAACTTCTGTCCCATAATTCTCAAGTCATGTCCCCTTGTTTGAATCTTCCCTACTCTCAGTGGGAAAAGCTTATCTACGTCAACTCTGTCTATCCCTCTCATCATTTTAAAGACCGCTATCAAGTCCCCCCTTAACCTTCTGCGCTCCAAAGAATAAAGCCCTAACTTGTTCAACCTTTCTCTGTAACTTAGTTGCTGAAACCCAGGCAACATTCTAGTAAATCTCCTCTGTACTCTCTCTATTTTGTTGACATCCTTCCTATAATTAGGCGACCAAAATTGTACCCCATACTCTAGAATTGGCCTCACCAATGCCTTGTACAACATTACATCCCAACTTCTATACTCAATGCTCTGATTTATAAAAGCCAGCACACCAAAAGCTTTCTTTACCACCCTATCTACATGAGATTCCACTTTCAGGGAACTGTGCACAGTTATTCCAAGATCCCTCTGTTCACCTGCATTCTTCAATTCCCTACCATTTACCATGTATCATCACTACGGCATGGAGGGACAGTACTAAAAAACAGTATGCAACACATATAAAGAAGTGGTAAATGTTCTGCAATGCCAACAATATTTCATACAACACAGTTCGGATTACGGATATCTTGGAGTTCCTATCAACCCTGCACTATGACCATAAACTAAGTTATAGTGCAATCAATAGTGCCAGAAGTGCACTCTGCTCCTGTTTAATGCTGGAGGGGGCTATGGATAGGGGGTGCCGTCCTGTATGGTATGGCTGCCCAGCCTGCAGCTGTCCGTCTTTTCATCTCTTTTTTTTATTTTTAGTTAGTTAAAGTGTTTTTGTTTTGGAGCTATAGTCTTTTTTATGTGGGGGGTGGGGGGAAGGGGGAAACTACCTTTCAGGGTCCCTACCTGGTCGGAGAGGCGACTTTTCTCCAGGCTGCACCGTTGACCCGTCCTCACGGCCTACCAGCGGGCCTGGAGCGGCGTTTCCTGATAGGACCGCCCAGAACCTCGGCTTCGGCAGTGGCACAGCGCTAAAACATCATGAAGCTGCGGGACTGTGGAGCGGCCAGCCGCGGGCGGCGGCGCTGAACTTTACATCGGGAGCCTGGAATCTCGCGACGAGATTGCCAATGTTGGAGCTCCATCCGGCGCGGCCTTGTTGGCTTCGGAAGCCGCGGTCTCGAGTAAGGAGGCGGCCGTTCCAGGTGTCCCATGCCGCTGAGAGGATTCTCCCGACGCCGGAGCTACATCACCCGGCGAGAACGGCCTGGAACATCAGACCTCCGTAGCGGCGACTGCGGAGGCCTCAATAGGCCTGGCTATGGGTGGACATGTGGATGGGACTGGACTTAGTGCCTTCCCTCGTAATGGAATCCATTGTGGAGGGATGTTTTTTTATGTTAAAGTTCTTTATTATTGTCATGTTTGTATTTTTTTTTATGTGCTGCATTGGCAACAAGAATTTCACCACACCTAGGTGTATGTGACTAATAAAGAAACCTTTGAAACCTTTGAGGCAGGGCACGGGTCAATAGGAACGCACTAGATTTATGAAGGGTATTTACAATTTAATACCTCCAAGGCCAAGGTACACGGACACCTGGGATGTGAGAGTGGTACTAACCCTACGTCAACAGTGGGGACCGCCAATGGCCTTACCATTATCAAAACTAACCCTGAAGGTGGTCATGCTGATGGCACTAGTAACAGCCAAAGAGTCCAGACTCTGCAAAAGTTACGATTGCACTACATGAACACCAATATCAACAACAACATTATCAGGGACCTGATAAAACAGAGCAGGCCAGGAATGCCAGGGATGAAGATTCAGTTCTTGGCATATCGAGAGGACCAACGGTTGTGTGTGGTAACACCATTATCTGAGAGTTACAGAGAACTTCAGAGGCTCAGAACAATCAGTCCTCATCAGCCATAAAAAAACACATCAGAAGGTATCAACTCAAACCATCTCCAGATGATTAAAGGAGGTAATGGCGGTAACGGGAGTGAACATTCACATTTTAAAATCTCACCCCACCAGGGCTGCATCTACGTCGGCAGCAAGAGCAGGTTGGGAGAGGTAACTATTAAAAATGTTTTTCTTTATTTTAAAGCATCAGTGTCTTTACTTAACTACGTTATGTCTGAATGCTTTAATGATTACTCTCATCCATGGTCAATCCATTCAGTGTGTGACGCCTGGATTCGTAACCGGCGTGAAATCATAGAGCTTTGAAATCTTCACGTAGTCACTCACGTGACTCCGAAGTAAAATAGTAAGATTAAACGAGAACTTACCAGTTTGAAGTTTGATCTTGAGTTTATGAGGAGTTACGATGAGCGATTATGTGCCCACTGCTCTCACCCTCACACTATCAAGGTCATCTGGAAGTTCTAGTTTCTTCACAATCTTACTATTCTCAGGTCCTCTTTTTATCTGTGATTTTACACCGCTGCTTTGAAGACTGACGCGCACACAGACGGACGGCCCTTCTTCACGTAATCGCTCATCGTAACTCCTCATAAAATCAAGATCAAACTTCAAACTGGTAAGCTCGTTTAATCTTACTATTATGTTTGTTAACAGCATCTTTATATGCTACTAGACCAAGTGCAGACCCGTTGGGTCTGTTTCCCCAACGGCGTTTGCGGGGGGGGGGGGGGGCTGAGGCATCACACTCACATTAACCACCCCCCAAACACACAGGTGGGGTGAGAAGAGGGGAGGGAGGGGAGAGGAGGAGGAGGAAACAGGACAGATTTGGGAGGGAAAGGAGAGCGGGGTAGGGGGTGAGAGAGTGGGGATGGGGAGGGAGGGGAGGAGGGAGGGAAGGGGAGAGGGGTGGGTGGAGAGAGGGGAAAGAGTGGGGAGGGGGAGTGGAGGGGGAAGGGGGGAGAGAAGTGAAGTGGAAGAGAGGGAGGAGAGAGGGATGGGGAGGGGAGAGAGATGTGGGGGGGAGGGATGGGGACGGAGAGGAGGAGGGAGGTGTAAGAGTGTGGAGGGAGGGGGAAGAGTGTGGAGGGAGGGGGAGAGAGGGGGGGAAAGAGTGGGGGGGGAAGAGGTGGATGAGTGGGGAGGGTCAGAGGGGTAGGGGGAAGGGGTGGGGGTGGAGAGGGGAGGGAGGGGGAAGGGAGGGGGAGAGAGGGGTGGGGGAGAGAAAGGGGTGGGATGAGGGAGAGAAGTGGAAGAGTGGGGAGGGAGGGGTAGGGGGAGTGGTGGAAGAGGGACAGAGGGGTAGGGGGAAGGGGGCGGGGGGAGAGAGGGAAGGGGATAGGGTAGAGAGTGAAGGGGGGTGGGGGAGAGAGGGATGGGTGGGAGAGGGAGAGGGGTGATAAGAGGGAAACTTAGAAACATAGAAATCAGGTGCAGGAGTAGGCCATTCAGCCCTTCGAGCTTGCACCTCCAGTCAATATGATCATGGCTGATCATCCAACTCAGTATCCTGTACCTGCCTTCTCTCCACACCCCCTGATCCCTTTAGCCACAAGGGCCACATCTAACTCCCTCTTAAATATAGCCAATGAAGAGGCCTCAACTACCTTCTGTGGCAGTGAATTCCAGAGATTCACCACTCTCTGTGTGTAAATTTTTTTCTCACCTCGGTCCTAGAAGATTTCCCCTTATCCTTAAACTGTGACCCCTTGTTCTGGACTTCCCCAAGATCGGTTTCTATAAGATCCCCCCTCAATCTTCTAAAATCTAGCAAGTACAAGCCGAGTCTATCCAGTCTTTCTTCATATGAAAGTCCTGACATCTCAGGAATCAGTCTGGTGAACCTTCTCTGTACTCCCTCTATGGCAAGAATGTCTTTGAGCATTGGGCATTGTGACATCACACAATGGAATGTTCACCATGGGCTGGGGCTCGAAGGGGAGGGAGGGGAGAGCAGGAGGAGGAAACGGGACAGATTTGGGAGGGAAAGGAGAGCGGGGTAGGGGGTGAGAGAGGGGGATGGGGAGAGAGATGTGGGTGGGGGGGGGGGGGAGGGGGAGAGAGGGAAGGATGGAGGGAAGGAGAGAGGGGTGGTGGAGAGAGGGGAAAGTGTGGGGAGGGAGAGTGGAGGGGGAAGGGGGGAGAGAAGTGAAGTGGAAGAGAGGGATGGGGAGGGGAGAGAGATGTGGGGGGGAGGGATGGGGACGGAGAGGAGGAGGAGGGGTAAGAGTGAGGAAGGAGGGGGAAGAGTGTGGAGGGAGGGGGAGAGAGGTGGGGGGAGAGGGGGGAAAGAGTGGGGAGAGATAGTGCGAGGGGGAGAGGTGGAAGAGTGGGGAGCGTCAGAGGGGTAGGGGGAAGGGGTGGGGGTGGAGAGGGGAGGGAGGGGGAAGGGAGGTGGAGAGAGAGGGGTGGGGAGGGAAAAGGGTGGGTGGGGTGAGGGAGAGAAGTGGAAGAGTGGGGAGGGAGGGGTAGGGGGAGTGGTGGAAGAGGGACAGAGGGGTAGGGGGAAGGGGGCGGGGGGAGAGAGCGAAGGGGATAGGGTAGAGAGTGAAGGGGGGTGGGGGAGAGAGGGATGGGTGGGAGAGGGAGAGGGGTGATAAGAGGGAAACTTTGAAACATAGAAATCAGGTGCAGGAGTAGGCCATTCGGCCCTTCGAGCCTGCACCTCCAGTCAATATGATCATGGCTGATCATCCAACTCAGTATCCTGTACCTGCCTTCTCTCCACACCCCCTGATCCCTTTAGCCACAAGGGCCACATCTAACTCCCTCTTAAATATAGCCAATGAACAGTCCTCAACTACCTTCTGTGGTAGTAAATTCCAGAGATTCACCACTCTCTTTGTGTGTAAAATGTTTTTCTCATCTCGGTCCTAGAAGATTTCCCCCTTATCCTTAAACTGTGACCCCTTGTTCTGGACTACCCCAACATCGGTTTCTATAAGATCCCCCCTCAATCTTCGAAAATCTAGCGAGTACAAGCCGAGTCTATCCAGTCTTTCTTCATATGAAAGTCCTGACATCTCAGGAATCAGTCTGGTGAACCTTCTCTGTACTCCCTCTATGGCAAGAATGTCTTTGAGCATTGGGCATTGTGACATCACACAATGGAACGTTCACCATGGGCTGGGGCTCCTGCAAAGGCATATGTAAATGGATCCATTCCGATTGGACATATGTGAACATTGGGCATTGTGACATCACACGATGGAACGAATCAAAACGAAGAAAGGCAGCCGGCAGCCGGCAGCCGGACGGACGGACGGCAGGTGACAGGCACACAGTTTTATATATTAAATAGACCAAGTGCAGACCCGTTGGGTCTGTTTCCCTAACAGCGTTTGCGGGGGGGGGGGGGGGGGGGGCTGTGGCATCACACTCACATTAACCACCCCCCAAACACACAGGTGGGGGGAGGGGAGGTGAGACGAGGGGAGGGAGGGGAGAGGAAGAGGAGGAAATGGGACAGATTTGGGAGGGAAAGGAGAGCGGGGTAGGAGGTGAGAGAGGGGGGTGGGGAGAGAGACGTGGGGGAGGGGGGATGGGGAGGGAGGGGAGGATGGAAGGAGGGGGAGAGGGGTGGGGGGAGTGATGGAAGAGGAACAGAGGGGTAGGGGAAGGGGCGGGGGAGAGAGGGGAAGGGAAGGGATGAGAGAGGGGTGGTGGAGGAAGAGGGGTGGGGTAAGGGGAGAGGTGGAAGAGCGGGGAGGGAGGGGTAGGGGGAGTGGTGGAAGAGGGACAGAGCTGTATGGGGGAAGGGGGCGGGGGGAGAGAGGGAAGGGGGTTGGGTAGAGGGAAGGGGGGTGGGGGATAGTGTGGAGACAGGGACAGTGTGGGGACAGGGACAATGTGGGGACAGGGACAGTGTGGGGACAGGGACAGTGTGGAGACAGTGTAGGGACAGTATAACCATATAATAACCATATAACAATTACAGCACGGAAACAGGCCATCTCGACCCCTCTAGTCCGTGCCGAACACATAATCTCCCCTAGTCCCATATACCTGCGCTCAGACCATAACCCTCCATTCCTTTCCCATCCATATAACTATCCAATTTATTTTTAAATGATAAAAACGAACCTGCCTCCACCACCTTCACTGGAAGCTCATTCCACACAGCTACCACTCTCTGAGTAAAGAAGTTCCCCCTCATGTTACCCCTAAACTTCAGTCCCTTAATTCTCAAGTCATGTCCCCTTGTTTGAATCTTCCCTACTCTCAGTGGGAAAAGCTTTTCCACGTCAACTCTGTCTATCCCTCTCATCATTTTAAAAACCTCTATCAAGTCCCCCCTTAACCTTCTGCGCTCCAAAGAATAAAGCCCTAACTTGTTCAACCTTTCTCTGTAACTTAGTTGCTGAAACCCAGGCAACATTCTAGTAAATCTCCTCTGTACTCTCTCTATTTTGTTGACATCCTTCCTATAATTAGGCGACCAAAATTGTACACCATACTCCAGAATTGGCCTCACCAATGCCTTGTACAATTTTAACATTACATCCCAACTTCTATACTCAATGCTCTGATTTATAAAGGCCAGCACACCAAAAGCTTTCTTTACCACCCTATCTACATGAGATTCCACTTTCATGGAACTGTGCACAGTTATTCCCAGATCCCTCTGTTCACCTACATTCTTCAATTCCCTACCATTTACCATGTACGTCCTATTTTGGTTTGTCCTGCCAAGATGTAGCACCTCCCACTTATCAGCATTAAACTCCATCTGCCATCTTTCAGCCCACTCTTCCAACTGGCATAAATCTCTCTGTAGACTTTGAAACTCTACTTCATTACCCGCAACCCCACCTATCTTAGTATCATCTGCATACTTACTAATCCAATTTACCACACCATCGTCCAGATCATTGATGTACATGACAAACAACAGTGGACCCAACACAGATCCCTGTGGCACCCCACTCGTCACTGGCCTCCAACCTGACAAACAACCATCCACCATTACTCTCTGGCATCTCCCATTTAGCCACTGTTGAATCCATCTTGCTACTCCACCATTAATACCCAACCATTGAACCTTCTTAACCAACCTTCCATGAGGAACCTTGTCAAAGGCCTTACTGAAGTCCATATACACAACATCCACTGCTTTACCCTCATCAATTTCCCGAGTAACATCTTCAAAAAATTCAAGAAGATTAGTTAAACATGACCTTCCAGGCACAAATCCATGTTGACTGTTCCTAATCAGACCCTGTTTATCCAGATGCTTATATATATTATCTCTAAGTATTCTTTCCATTAATTTGCCCACCACTGACGTCAAACTAACAGGTCTATAATTGCTAGGTTTACTCTTAGACCCCTTTTTAAACAATGGAACAACATGCGCAGTACGCCAATCCTCCGGCACTATTCCCGTTTCTAATGACATTTGAAATATTTCTGCCATAGCCCCTGCTATTTCTACACTAACTTCCCTCAATGTCCTAGGGAATATCCTGTCCGGACCTGGAGACTTATCCACTTTTATATTTCTCAAAAGTGTCAGTACTTCCTCTTCTTTGATCCTCATAGTTTCCATAGCTACTCTACTTGTTTCCATTACCTCACAGTATGGAGACAGTGTGGGGACAGGGACAGTGGGGACAATGTGGGGACAGGGACAGTGTGGGGATAATTGTGGAGAGAGTGTGAGGACAGGAACTATGGAAACAGTGTGGGGACAATGTGGAGACAGTATGTAGACAGGGACAGTGGGGACAGGGACAGTGTGAGGACAGGGACAATGTGGGGACAGAAACTGGAGACTGGGGACAGTGTGGAGACAGTATGGGGACAGCAGGGTTAGGGACAGTGTGGGGACCATGTTTAAAAATTCCGCGGGGCAATGGCCTACCGGCCCGCAGCCGCCTCGACGCCGTGTCACTCACTCGACCTCCGCACGTCTCCCGCTTCTAGTTTGGTCGCGCTTGCCGCATGCATACGCATGCTGGTGGGACCGGCCCTTTAGGTCGCGCTTGCCGCATGCAGGTCGCATGCTCGTGGGGCAGGCCCTTAAGGCACAAATGCGTCAAGACTTTCTTTTGTACAGCTAATCCATTATTAGTCCATTATATCTTGCAGTACAAATCGTCAGTCTCTTCATAAAGACAAGAGTGGGCATGTTGCTATAGAAACTCCTCAGAGGGAAGACCCTTGTCGGAAAGGAAACATTTCATAATCTAATCAAATCCATGAAACAAATAAAACACAACAGTGGCCAAACAATGTCGCCAAGTGCAGGAACTATCTTTGAAGTAGTGGGGAGGTGTCCGACTGCCCAACAGCTACAGATATGCATGGAGGCGAGAATAATTTCTTATCATTTCTGGAGATGGTTGGCATTTTCTTTCATTATTGATAGTACAACCTTAATTCTGAAGAATTCCAAAGAACACAGTTGTCAAAGTTCGTCTCTTAAAGAAAGCAGACAGCAATAAAATTGTTAAAGGTAAACCAAAGCAATCCTTTAATCAACTTGCCAGACGGGAGTAGCGAGATCTACAAAGAGCACACACGTTGCTCAGTGCTTCTCGGGCTCCACTCAAAGAACAAAGGAAAGTTAGAGTAATTATACATTTTCTTATGAATAAAACACCTAAATCTGAGTGAAAGATCTGTAGTCTAAGGGAAACAAGGAAGGCTGGACCCATATATTTGCAATGTCAGCCTTATTGTCAAATCGTGGCACAGCTTCAGTACAGCTGCCCATTCTAGAAGGACAACCAGCTCCATTTTGTTTTCAAATGACTTCCATGTTGGTTCCAGAATGGGCATCCATCTGTGAACTAAAACAAGCTTGTAAGACTTGGATGAAAGCCACTACCTTGTCCTTAGCTGGGACAGGCAGTTCAGACAGATATCTAATATGGTGTTGTGCCCAGACAATACATCTCTATGTTAATACATTGTTAATAGTGACTAGTGGGGTACCGCAAGGCTCAGTGCTGGGACCCCAGCTATTTACAATTTATATTAATGATTTGGACGAGGGAATTGAATGCAACATCTCCAAGTTTGCGAATGACATGAAGCTGGGGGCAGTGTTAGCTGTGAGGAGGATGCTAGGAGGCTGCAAGGTGACTTGGATAAGTTGGGTGAGTGGGCAAATGCATGGCAGATGCAGTCTAATGTGGATAAATGTGAGGTTATCCACTTTGGTGGCAAAAACAGGAAAGTAGACTATTATCTGAATGGTGGCCGATTAGGAAAAGTGGAGATGCAACGAGACATGGGTGTCATGGTACACCAGTCATTAAAAGTAGGCATGCAGGTGCAGCAGGCAGTGAAGAAAGCGAATGGCATGTTAGCATTCATAGCAAAAGGATTTGAGTATAGAAGCAGGGAGGTTCTACTGCAGTTGTACAGGGTCTTGGTGAGACCACACCTGGAGTATTGCATACAGTTTTGGTCTTATAATCTGAGGAAAGACATTGTTGCCATAGAGGGAGTACAGAAGAAGGTTCACCAGACTGCTTCCTGGGATGTCAGGACTTTCATATGAAGAAAGACTGGATAGACTTGGCTTGTACTCGCTAGAATTTAGAAACTTATAGAAACTTACAAAATTCTTAAGGGGTTGGACAGGCTAGATGCAGGAAGATTGTTCCCGATGTTGGTGAAGGCCAGAACAAGGGGTCACAGTTTAAGGATAAGGTGGAAATCTTTTAGGACCGAGATGAGGAAAGCATTTTTCACACAGTGAATCTCTGGAACTCTCTGCCACAGAAGGTAGTTGAGGCCAGTTCATTGGCTATATTTAAGAGGGAGTTAGATGTAGCCCTTGTGGCTAAAGGGATCAGGGGGTATGGAGAGAAGACAGGTACTGAGTTGGATGATCAGCCATGATCATATTGAATGGCGGTGCAGGCTCGAAGGGCCGAATGGCCTACTCCTGCACCTATTCTCTATGTTTAATACATTGTTGCAATGATTAGTTTAAGCCAAGCTTCTAAGATTTTCCCAGAATTTATTCTGCTGGGAAAATTCTCTTTTAAATTTGACTGCTTCCTGTTTTTCAGCAATTCTCCATTTTTAATTTATGGACCAAATTAAATTCTTTCACAGCGAGGTCAGGATAAACTTGCTTTATTTGTTACGTAAGGCACAAATGCATCAAAACTTTCTTTAAAAAAACACTTAAAAATGCTTAAGAAGGAACTGCAGATGATGGAAAATCGAAGGAAGACAAAAATGCTGGAGAAACTCAGCGAGTGAGGCAGCATCTATGGAGCGAAGGAAATAGGCAACGTTTCGGATTCAAACCCTTCTTCAGACTGATGTGAGGGTGGGGGAGGTGGGAAGAAGAAAGGAAGAGGTGGAGCCAGTGGACTGAGGGAGAGCTGGGAAGGGGAGGAGAAAGTAGGGACTACTTGAAATTAGAGAGGTCATTGTTCATACCGCTGGGTTGCAAACTGCCCAAGAGGTACTGCTTCTCCAATTTACGGTGGGCCTCACTCTGGCCATGGAGGAGGCCCAGGACAGAAAGGTCGGATTTGGAATGGGAGGGGGAGTTGAAGTGCTGAGCCACCGGGAGGTCAGGGTGGTTATTGCAAACCAAGCGGAGATGTATTGAGTGTGTGCGTGAGAGTGTGAGTGAGAGAGAGTGTGTGTGTGAGAGAGAGAAAGTGCATGTGTGAGAGAGAGCAAAAGAGAGAGGGAGTTTGTGTGTGTGTGTGAGAGAGAGAGAGGGGGGAGGGGGGAGCGTTGTGTGTGTGAGAGAGAGGGATTGTGTGAGAGAGAACAAGAGAGAGGGAGTGTGAGAGAGCAAGAGAGAGATGGCGTGTGTGCGTGTGAGAGAGGGACAGAGAGGGAATGTGAGAGAGACAGGGAGCGAGAGAGCGAGTGTGTGAGAGACTGAGCGAGAGAGCGAGTGTGAGAGAGACAAGGAGAGAGAGAGGTTGTGTGTGAGAGACAGGGAGCGAGAGAGGGAGTGTGTGAGAGAGGAGGGGGGCACGTGAGGGTGGAGTGGAGAGAATTTGTGTACGAGCGGGGGGGGGGGGGGGGGAGAGTGAGGGGAGAGAGAGGAATGTATATGTGCAGCTTTAAGGGACATTGGTCAGGTAGCATTTGGAGTATTGCTTTGGGGAAGGTGCAGAGATGGTTAACCAGAATGGTTTAAAAACAAGGAACTGCAGATGCTGGTTTACAAAAAAGGACACAAAGTAACTCAGCGGGACTCAGGCAGCATCTCTGGAGAGATGGAATGGGTGACTGAAGAAACAACCCGAAACGTTACCCATTCCTTCCAGCATTTTGTGTCTACCTAATCAGCGCCTATCTATCCACGTGGCGGTGTGCCAGCAGGCTGGAGGAGCGGGCAAAGGCCTTGCCACAGAGCGGGCAGGTGAAGGGGCGCTGGCCGGTGTGGACTCGCAGCAGGTGGTCAAGGCGGGTGAAGCCCTTACCACAGGACGGGCAGGGTAAGAGACGCTCACCGCTGTGGGTACGCCGGTGCTGCCATAGGCTGGACATGTGGATGAAACCTTTGCCACACTCAGCGCACACAAAGGGTCTCTCTCGGTGTGTAACCGCTGGTGCTCCCGCAGCCCCCATGCACTCTTGTCACAGTGGGAGCAGCTGCTCGCCGGCGTGGGTCTGCCGGTGCTGCAGCAACTTCCGCGAGCTGTCAAACTCCTCACCGCAGTACGGGCAGTCATAGGGCTGGCCACTGGTGTGCACGCGTTGGTGAGACAGGGCTTGGGAGGCCATGGCAATGTGCTCTCCACTCACCGGGCTGGGGACAGGATGGTCGCTGGCGTGCACCCGCTGGTGGGACAGCAGATAGGTTGAGCGGGTGAAGCCCTTGCCACACTGGGTGCAGGTGTAGGGGCGCTCGCTGGTGTGGGTGCGCTGGTGCACCAGCAGGTTGCTGGAGGAGGAGAAGCCCTTGCCACACTGGGCGCAGGTGAAGGGACGCTCGCCTGTGTGGGTGCGCTGGTGCACCAGCAGGATGCTGGAGCGGGTGAAGCCCTTGCCGCACTGGGCACAGGTGAAGGGACGCTCGCCAGTGTGGGTGCGCTGGTGCACCAACAGGTAGCTGGAGGAGGTGAAGCCCTTACCGCACTGGGCGCAGGTGTAGGGACGCTCACCGGCGTGGGTGCGCTGGTGGGACAGCAGGTTGTGGGTCTGGGTGAAGCCCTTGCCGCACTGGGCGCAGGTGAAGGGGCGCTCCCCGGTGTGGGTGCGCTGGTGGGACAGCAGGTTGCCGGAGCGGGTGAAGCCCTTGCCGCACTGGGCGCAGGTGAAGGGGCGCTCGCCGGAGTGGGTGTGCTGGTGGGACAGCAGTTGACCGGACTGGGTGAAGCCCTTGCCGCAGTGAGCACAGGTGTAGGGCCGCTCACCGGTGTGGGTGCGCTGGTGCACCAGCAGGTGGTTGGAGCGGAGGAAGCCCTTGCCGCAGTTGCTGCAGGTGTAGGGGCGTTCCCCGGTGTGCAGGCGCTTGTGCTCCTTCAGGTCCCTGGACGACTTGAAGCCTTTGCCGCAGTCAGAGCAAGTGAAGGGCCGCTCACTGCTGTGCACCCGCCGGTGCTGCCATAGCCCCGACAACTGGGCAAAGCTCTTGCCACAGGTGGAGCAGCCATAGGGCTTCTCGCCCATGTGCACCCGCCAGTGTCTCTTCAGGTCAATGGTCGTCTTGAAGCTCTTGCTGCATTCCGAGCAGTCGAAGGGGCGTTCTCCCATGTGCACCCACCGGTGGATCTCCAGCTCGCTCGGGCTCTGCCAGGCCTTGCCACACACGTCACACTCAGAACGCTTCTCCTTGTTGTGCCCCGTCACGTGGTCCTCCATCGAAGCTCAGCCCCTCGAAGCTCAGCCCGCATACCGAGCAGATGGGGCGGAGGGGGTCCACCTGGCCGCCCTCAATGGCCGCTCACGTTACCGTCTCTCCGTCCGCAGCAACGGCTCCTAAACCCTGCAGGAGGGGAACACAGAGGCTCAACAAGCTGGCAAACAGGACATTACTAGCACATATTGGGTGCGTTTATGGCGGAGGAAATTATATAATTCTGCGCAGCACAGTGGCACAGAGGTACAGTTGCTGCCTCACCGCCAGAGACCCGGGTATGATCCTGACTACGGGTGCTGGCTGTGTGGAGTTTGTACGTTCTCCCCTTGACCTGCGTGGGTTTTTACTACAGGTGCTCCGGTTTCCTCCAACATTTCAAAGACGTTCAGGGCTGTAGATTAATCGGCCTCCACAAAATTGTTAAATTGTCCCTAATGTACGTAGGATAGTGCTAGTGTACGGGGTGATCGCTGGTTGGCAGGGACCTGTTTCCGCACTTCATCTCTAAACTAAACTAAACCAAACCAGGGACTTGACCCAAAACGTCACCCATTCATTTTATCCACAGATGCTGCCTGACCCGCTGAGTTACTCCAGCGCATTCTCGCTGTCGCTCTCTCTCTTTCTCTCAATTCAATTTAAAAAACTTTATTGGCATGATAAAAATACTTTGTTATATTGCCAAAGTATAAAACATGACATACATATTTAAAATGCATGAGTATAATTACAAGTATACAGTGCATGGATAGATATGTCCCTGTACATAAACTTGCAATAGACCTATAGCCCTTTATTGATTGCTACACGTTCTTGCAGCTGTAAGCAGTACAACAGAATACCAAGTTTAGCAATTCAATATTAATTTATTTGTGTCAGTTAATGTCAATTAGTGTGTGCGTACATATGTGCATGTTGGTCATTCACCGTCTCTCAGGTTATGGCATGCTCTTTCTCTCTGTCTCTCTCTCTTTCTCTCTCACTCTCTCTCTCTCTCTCTCTCTCTCTCTGTTTCTCTCTCTCTCTTTCTCTTGCCTTCTCTCTATCTGTCTCTCTCTCTGTTTCGCTCTCTCTCTCCCCCCCTCTCTCTCTCTGTCCCAGTCTCTGTCTCTCTCCCTCTCTGTCTGTCACTCTCCCTGTGTCTCTCTCTCTGTCTGTCTCTCTCTTTGTCTCCCTCTCTGTTTATCTGTTTCTCTCTCTATCTGTCTCGCTCTCTCTCACTCCCCCTCTCTTTCTCTCTCTCTCGTTCTGTCTCTCTCTCCCTGTTTCTCTCTCTTTCTCTTCCTCTGTTTCACTCTCTCTCTGTCTCCCCCCCCCCCTCTCTCGGTCATTGTCTCTCTGTCAATGTCTCTCTCAATTCAATTCAATTTAAAAACTTTATTGGCATGATAAAAAAACATTGTTATATTGCCAAAGTATAAAACATGACATACATGTTTAAAATGCATGAGTATAAATACAAGTATACAGTGCATGGATAGATATGTCCCTGTACATAAACTCGCAGTAGGTCTATAGCCCTTTATTGATTGCTACACTTCTTGCAGCTGTAAACAGTACAACACAATAGCAAGTTTAGCAATTCAATATTAAATACTTAGTGTTAGTTAATGTCAATTAGTGTGTGCGTACATATGTGCATGTTGGTCATTCACCGTCTCTCAGGTTATGGCATGCTATTACGTATTGTGCACCAAGATGGCGTATTTCCTTCGCCAAGGATTATTCTTAGTTTTGATGTATCATCTAGTTCTTTAAAGCCAGGGGTTGCCACACTGAGTTTGTCAAAGGATGATTTCCTTGTTTTGTCAAATTTTTTGAATTTTAGGAGGAAGTGCACCTCTGTTTCAACCTCATCTGTCAAACAGTGTCCGCATATTGTTTTCTCTTGGTTGCCAGAATCTCTTCTGTCTTCCTTTTTCAACTGCCAAACTTAACCTGTATTTGGTGAGGGTCTGTCTCTGCTTTATGTCTCTAACAGTTGAGAGATAGTCTGCCAATTTATAGTTTCTTTTTAGGGAACGGTAACATTCTAATCTGCTTTGGCTTTTGGTTTCTTTATCCCAATGTTCCAAATACGTTTCTTTACATTGTTTGATAATTTGGTTCACACTAACTGGTGATTGGGGATCAGTATTGATCTGGGGCTGGTCAGGGTTTAACTGGATAGGGTTAAACTGAATATGGATAGTTAGTCTCAGTACCAACTGACACAGGGAACTCTTTTCTGGGTTCCCCTCTGGTGTTTGAAGGGCTTTAAACTGGAGGGTATCTGGGGGGCTAGATTTAAGGTCATTCCAAAAATTTAGTGCTCTTTTCTGGATATTTATTATCAGTGGGTCCCTCTCCCTCTCTGTCTGTCTCTCTTTTTCTCTCTCTCTCTCTCTCTCTCTCTCTCTCTCTCCCTGTGTCTCTATCTGACTCTCTCTCTCTTTCTCTGTCTCTCTCTCTGTGTCTCCCTCTCTCCATTTCTCTCTCTCTCTGTCTCTCTCTGTCTCTCTATCTGTTTATCTCACTCTGTATCTCTCTCTCTCTCTCTGTCTGTCTGCCTCTCTCATTCTCCCTGTCTCTCTCTTTCTCTGACTCTCTCTGACTCTCTCTCTCTCTTTCTTTCTCTCCCTTTCTGCCTCTCTCTCTCTCGCCCCTCTCTTTCTGTCTCTATCTTTGTCTCTATCTCTCTCTTTCTCTCTCTCGGTGTCTCCCTGTCTCGCTCTCTTTCTGTCTTTGTCTGTCTCTCTCTTTCTCTCTGTCACTCTGTATCTCCTCTCTGTCTCTCTCTGCCTGTGTCTCTCTCTATGTCTCTCTCTCTCTCTCTGTCTCTCTCTCGCCCCTCGCTCTCTCTTTCTGTCTCTCTCTCTGTCTCTCTCTTTCTCTGACTCTCTCTCTTTCTTTCTTTCTCTCCCTCGCCCCTCTTTCTGTCTCTCTCTATGGCTCTCTGTCTGTCTCTCTCTCTCTCTCTCTCTCTCTCTCTGTGTCTCCGTCTCTCTCTCTTTCTCTCTTTATCTGTCTCTCTCTTTCTCTCTGTCAGTCTGTATCTCCTCTCTGTCTCTCTCTGTCTGTGTCTCTCTCTATGTTTCTCTCTCTCTCTCTCTGTCTCTATCTTGCCACTCTCTCTGTCTCTCTCTCACTGTCTCTATCTCTCTCTTTCTCTCTCGCCACCTGTCCCTCTCTTTCTCTCTCTGTCTCTCTTTCTCTGTCTCTCTCTCTCTCCCCCGTCTCTCTTGCTCTATCTCTCTTTCTTTCTCTCTCTGTCTGTCTCTGTCTCTCTCTTTCTCTCTCTTTCTCTCTCTGTCTCTCTCTGTGTCTCTCTCTGTCTGTCTCTCTATCTCTCTCTCTTTCTCTCTCTCTCTTTCTCTCTCTCTGTCTGTCTCTCTTTCTCACTCTCTCTCAATCTCTCTGTCTCTCTCTCTCTCTCTCTCTCTCAATTCAATTTCAATTTTTCAATTAAAAAACTTTATTGGCATGATAAAAAATACATTGTTATATTGCCAAAGTATAAAACATGACATACATATTGAAAATGCATAAGTATAAATACGTATACAGTGCATGGATAGATATGTCCCTGTCTCTCTCTCTCTCTCTCTCTCTCTCTCTGTGTCTCTCTCCGACAGTCTGTCTGTCTCTCTTTCTCTCTGTGTCTCTCTGACTCGCTCTCCCTCTCTCTCTGTGTCTCTCTCGCTCTCTCTCTTTCTCACTCTCTCTCTCTGTCTGTATCTCCTCTCTCTCTCTGTCTGTGTCTCTCTCTCTATGTCTCTCTCTCTGTCTCTCTTTCTGTCTGTCTCTCTTTCAATTCAATTTTTTCAATTTAAAAACTTTATTGGCATGATAAAAAATATATTGTTATATTGCCAAAGTATAATACATGACATACATATTTAAGATGCATAAGTATAAATACAAGTATGTAGTGCATGGATAGATATGTCCCTGTACATAAACTCACAATAGGCCTATAGCCCTTTATTGATTGCTACACGTTCTTGCAGCTGTAAGCAGTACAACACAATAGCAAGTTTAGCAATTCAATATTAATTTCTTAGTATCAGTTAATGTCAATTGGTGTGTTCGTACATATGTGCATGTTGGTCATTCACCATCTCTCTGGTTGTGGCATGCTGTGCACCAAGATGTGCCGTATTTCCTTCGCCAAGGATTATTCTTAGTTTTGATGTATCATCTAGTTCTTTAAAATCAGGGGTTGCCTCACTGAGTTTGTCAAAGTATGCTTTCCTTGTTTTGTCAAAAATTTTGCATTTTAGGAGGAAGTGCACCTCTGTTTGATAATTTGGTTCAATCTAACTGGTGATTGGGGATCAATATTGATCTGAGGCTGGTCAGGATTTAACTGGATAGGGTTTCACTGGATAGGGGTAGCTAGTCTCAGTACCAACTGACACAGGGAACTCTTTTCTGAGCTCCCCTCTTGTGTTTGAAGGGCTCTCTCTCTCTGTCTCTCCCTCTGCTCTCTGTCCCTCTACCTCTCTGTTTCTCACCGCCTCTCTCTCTCTTCGTCTCTCTCTCCATCTCTTTCTGTCTCTCTCTCTCTCCATCTTTCTCTTTCATTCTCTCTCCGTTTCTCTCTCTTTTTCTCTGTCTCTCACTCTCTCTGTCTTCCTTTCTCTCTTTCTGCCTCTCTCTATCTCTCTCTCTGCCCCTCTCTCTGTTTCTCTGTCTCTGTCCCTCTCTCTCACTCTCCCTCTTTCTCCCTCCTCTCTTTCTCCCTCTTCTCTTTCTCTCTCTCGCTCTCTCTCTCTCTCTGTCCCCCTCACTGTCTCTCTCTCCGTTTTCCCTGTCTCTCTGTCTCTCTCTATCTCTCTCTATCTTTCACTCTCTCTCCCTCTCCCAGTCTCTTACTCACTTTCTCCCTGTCTCTCTCTCTCTGTCTATCTCTGTGTCTCTCTCTCTCTCTCTCCCCTCTCTCTCTGTCTCGCTTTCTCCCTCTGCCTCTCTCTCTCCCTCTGTGTGTGTATCTATGTCTCTTTCTCCCACTTTCTCCCTCTCTTTTTGCCACTCTCTGTCTCTCTCTCTCACTCTGTCTCTCTCTGTCACTCCCTCTATATCCCCATCTCTCCCTCTCTCTCTCTGTCTCTCCCTGTGTCTCTCTTTCTTCTGCTCTCTATCTCTCTCACTGTCCCTCGCTCTGTCTCTCTCTCTGTCTCTCCCTCTCTCTCTCTCTGTGTCTCTCTATCTCAGTCTCTCCCTCTGTGTCTCTCTCTTTCTGTGTCTCTCCCTCTCTCTCTCTGTCTATCATCTAGTTCTTTAAAATCAGGGGTTGCCACACTGAGTTTTCAAAGTATGCTTTCCTTGTTGTGTCAAATATTTTGCATTTTAGGAGGAAGTGCACCTCTGTTTCAACCTCATCTGTCAAACAGTGGCCGCATATTCTGTTTTCTCTTGGTTGCCAGAATCTCTTCTGTCTTCCTTTTTCAACTGCCAAATAGTGGTCACTTAACCTGTATTTGGCGAGGGTCTGTCTCTGCTTTATGTCTCTAACAGTTGAGAGATAGTCTGCCAATTTATAATCTCTTTTTAGTGCACGGTAACATTCTAATCTGTTTTGGCTTTTGGTTTCTTTATCCCAATGTTCCAAATACGTTTCTTTACATTGTTTGATAATTTGGTTCACTCTAACTGGTGATTGGGGATCAATATTGATCTGAGGCTGGTCAGGATTTAGCTGGATAGGGTTTAACTGAATAGCGGTAGTTAGTCTCAGTACCAACTGGCAGGTAACTCTTTTCTGGGCTCCCCTCTTGTGTTTGAAGGGCTTTAAACTGGAGGGTATCTGGGGGGCTAGATTTAAGGTGATTCCAAACATTGAGTGCTCGTTTCTGGATATTTATTATCAGTGGGTATCTGCCTAATTCCGACCTACATGCGTTTGTTGTTTTCCTTTGGATACGGAGGATGTTCCGACAAAATTCCGCCTGCAGGGCCTCCGTTGTATGTTTTTCCCATTTACTATAACTATGGTGACTGAGCGGACCCCATACTTCGCTACCATAAAGCGCAATAGGCTGGATTACACTGTCAAATATTTTAAGCCAGATTTCAATTGGAATTTGGATGTTGTAGAATCTTCTTTTTATTGTGTACAGAGCTCTTCGGGCTTTCTCTTTCAGTGCATTCGCTGCCATAATGAAGTTCCCTGATGCTGAAACAGTTAGATCAAGGTAAGTATAGCTCATAGTGTGTTCGATAACAGTACCATTGAGAGTAAATTTGTATTTATCTTCCTGACATCTGGGTCTTTTCTGAAAAATCATGATGTTGGTTTTCTTTAGATTTACTGCCAGGGCCCAATTTTGGCAGCATTCATCAAGTAGGCCCAACTGTTGCTGCAGTCCCTGTTCTGTGGGGGACAGCAGAACCAAGTCATCTGCATAAAACAGGGACTTTACCTCTCCGTCCAGAAGACCGAGGCCCGGTGCTGTGCTCTAGTCCAACTTTACTGCCAAATCGTTGATATATATATAACGATAGTTATTTGGGTCTAATTTGTTTCCACTCTTATAAATGGATGAAATAAGCCCTTGACACCAAATATCAGGGAAATAACCTGAACGTAGTATGATGTTGAACAGCCTAAGCACTATGTCCTGCATCTCCGGAGTGCTGTACTTGAGCATTTCATTTTTAATGCTGTCTGGACCACAGGTTTTCTTTGTGTGAAGAGATTTTATATTTATGGTCAGTTCTTCCAAAGTAATTGGGGAATCAAGAGGGTTTTGATAATCTATAATTATTGTTTCTAGTGTTTGGAGTTTTTCTTTGATATGGGAATAATTTGAGTTTATTTTATTTATTGGGATGTCTTTATATAGATTTTTGAAGTATGCTCTCCAGATATCACCGTCTTGAATTGGTAGTGTTTGTAGTTTTGTTGTGCTCAGGTTATTCCACATATCCCAAAATTGGTTTTGATTTATGGAATTTTCAATTTCTTCAAGTCTTTTGTGAGTGTAATTTTGTTTTTTGTTCCTAATCGTGTGTTTATACCTTTTAAGAGTTTCATTATATCTAATACTTAAGTCTGGGTTGTTTGGTTGACGGTGTTTTTGGTTCGATATTTTCCTCAGGTCTTTTCTGACACTTTTACACCCATGGTCGAACCATTTTTCATGGTTGTGTTTTTTGATAATTTTTCTTTTCTGTTTCACCAGGTCAGCTTTGATGGCTGCCTTGTGAAAGATCATATTAATGTCATTTCTAGCCATGTTTACACCATCTCTAGTAGTCTCATATGGTTTTGTCTTGAATTTCAGTATTTTATTTGTGAGATCGGGTGAGTTCAGGGCCATGGTGAATTTATCTCCACTATCTGAAACCCATTTGTAAGTCTGATTTAGTTTATACAGCTTACTGGGTTCCTTTTTTACGTCTTTAGTTTGGACAGGAAATGTTAGGTACACGTTGATTTGGCTATGGTCTGAGAGAGGGGACTGCTGCCTAACAGTGAATGCACTGATAGTGCAGGGGTCTAGTCAGTAATTGCGTAGTCTACCACGCTAGACCCAAGAGCTGAGGAATATGTAAACCTTCCCAGCGAGTCCCCTCTGAGCCTACCATTAACTATGTACAGGCCCAAGGCTCGACAGGGATGCACTACCTCTCTACCACTTTTATTTATTTCACAGTCAAGGTTGTTTCGGTTAATGATAGTTGGTGTGACATACAAGGGGGCTTGACCGAACATATGGCTGTTGCCCTGTGGGTCTATGGAATCATGTTCACATCCGGTCCTTGCATTCAGGTCTCCACATAGTAGCACATTTCCCTGGGCCCGGAAATGATTGATTTCCCTGTGGAGAGTTTCAAATATATCCTCTTCAAAATATGCGATTCTGTTGGGGGGTATGTAGACGGCACATAGATATATATCTTTTCCAATTATCCCAACAGGTGCGAAAACACTAGTTTTTTCTATAATTGGGGAATGTTAGATACAGTTTTGTATGCCATGGTAAGGCAGACTCGTACTGCCACCTAGTAATAATAACTATATTAATAATCAATATCAACAGTACTGTAGTGGCCATTTGGCCTGTTTTGCATGTTATTGTGGATGGCATGTGCCTTTAAATTTTAGACTGCCCGTTATAATGTGGGTGGGATTTATGACGTGTCTTTGGGCGTGTTTGCAACTTAACTACTTGCGCAGAAGTTTAGTTTTTAGATTCGTTTTGGAGAGACGATGGAGAAGGTTAATCCTTCGACCATGTCGAGCATGTCAAGGCATGTCATTGTTACGGAGACACGAGGAGCTTTCTAATATCTGAAGTAATGAGCTGGAGTTCGAAGAAGATTGCCGTAACAAGTCGGAAAAACCTTGGATGTATCTTACTGTTTTCTATCTACAATAAAGAAAATATTCATCAAAAGACTGTGTGCTGAAGCTTTATGAATGGAGAAGCTCTGAAGGTCTCTGCGGCAGCTTGCATGCGTACCGAAGATATTCCCCTTATCCATTCTCGTCCAATTAGCGGCTAGGGTGCTAATTACCTGAAAGATATGAAAAATCTGCCGCTACATTAAGTCGAAGGATACCTCCGGCAGGGGGGTTAAATACCCTGTCCCAGAGAGTGGGGCAGAAGATAATACTTGAATGAAACTTTCGTAAGGGCACTAGAGGAGGTATTAGAGACGAAAGTTAAGGATGAAAAAGAGTGCTTACGATTTCTGGTGGAGTACACAAAAGGAAGTGTGAAGGTGCTTGTAGAAAGTTGTCAGATGGAGCCAGGCAACCAGCGCTATAAAAAGGCGAGAAGATTACTAAAGGAAAGTTTTGGTGATGAACAGAGGATTGCGAATGCATACATTGAAAAGGCCCATGCTTGGAAAGAAATCAAACCAGAAGATGTGGAAACATTGAGTGAATATGCAATATTTCTGAGAAGATGTTGCAGCTCGATGAAAAATATTGGCTACATGGAGGAAATTAATCTTGCAAGTAATATGAGAATCATCATTAACAAGTTGCCCAGAAGAATGAGAGAAAAGTGCAGAGATAAGGCAGGCAAAATACGAGATAAGAGCAAACAAGTAGCCAGGCTACGAGTTCAAGAAGGAACTGCAGATTCTGGAAGATCGAAGGTACACAAAATAAAATTCCTACGAAAGGCTACGAGGCCTGGTGGAATTTTTAGAAAGAGAAGTACGGTACATGTCAGACTCATACAACGGAACTATTGAAGATCGCAAACCTCTTGCAACTTATAAAGTTTCTACTTTTACCAAAACCGAAGCAGATCTCAACCTAAGAAAAGTAGTTTTGCTATCTGTGAAAAAGACAGATGAAAGAAAAAGAAAGGTGTCTACTAGCAAGCAAATAGTATTTTGTTTGTTATGTGATGAAGTAGATTCAAGATGAAAGAATATGAAGACAAGATGGATTTCATGAAAGAGAAGGGAATCTGGTTTGGATGTTTGAAAAAGGGACATATGGTAAGAGACTGTGTGGGGGAGGGGGAGGGGGAGGAAGAGGAAGAGGAAGAGGAAGAGGAAGAGGAAGAGGAAGAGGAAGAGGAAGAGGAAGAGGAGGTGGAAGAAGAAGAAGGAGAGGAAGGGGAAGGGGAACAAGAGGAGGAGGAGAAGAAGAAGAAGAAGAAGAACAAACAGAAGAGGGCGAGCAGCCAACTACTAGAAATGCTATCACCTCGCCTCAAGTATCTGCTCATATTGGGGCCGGGCTTTAAACTCGTAATTTTTCTATGTTACCAGTGCAAGTAAGGAACAGCAAGATGAATGCAGTGTTGCAGACATATGCTTTTCTGGATCATGGAAGTCCGACTACCTTTTGCACAGAAAGCCTGACGAGAAGGCCGAATATCAAAGAGACTAAAATTTGATTACGTACCATGAATAAAGATGAAGAGAGCAGGAGTCATTGCATTACGAGTATGGAGATATCCAGTTTGGATGAAGATAATTTTATTCCAATTTCAGAAGTTTTTACACATGAAACAATGTCTGTTGGTCATCAAAATGTACCCAGATGTGAAGACTTACAGCAATGGCCTTACCTGAAGGATGTCAAGATATCTGACATAGATTCTAGTGTTGATTTACTGATCGGAATGAATGTTTTGAAGGCTTTGGAACCTATACAGATTGTTAGGAGCCAAGGTGAAGGACCGTATGCTACGAAAACCCGACTTGGATGGGTTATCTATGGCTCCTTGAAAAGGAACCACGAAAACGAAAATCAGATGAACTGTCCTGCCATTGCTATTAATCAAATGTCCAATGATGAATTAGAAAAGCCGGTGATGAAGCCATACAATCATGACTCCAAGGAAAGTACCAGCAAACCATCTGAAGAGATGTGGAAAGAAGAATTGAAGTTCATGGATGTTATGAACTATTCAGTGAAAACTAATGGACACTGTTGTGAGAACTTACCTTTCAAACAAGAAAGTGTTAATCAGCCAAATAATCGTAGTATAGCAGAGCAACGTACCCAGACTTTCAAACAAAAGTTTGGCGAGAAGAGTAAAATTCATAAAAGAAGAATCTCTTTGAAGAATAACTTCTACAAGGATGATTGCTTAAAATCTAGGCCTACTGAGCAGGAAGCAATTCTACCAGTAGAACATCTGACTTCTCTTTGCAATAAGGGAGGATTTATACTTTCGAAGTGGGACAGCGACAATTGTGAAAGCATTCCACTAGATGATAGAGCCAAAGAAACCAGAGTTGGACTTGGACAGACATGATCTGCCAATGGAGAGAGCAATTGAAGTTACTAATGTGGTGCAACTGAAATACGTTGGCACAGAAGAAAATTCTGCGAATGAAGTTTCCAGAGAACTGACAGTGAACCGTTTCTTAAGCGAAAAGAAATGGATCAATGAATTAAAATCTCTCTGCAAGCCAGACAGAGAATGGCCAAAGCTTGAGCTGGGATTTGAAATCTCTGCTAAAGATTTGGACGTTAAATCAAACTTAATGGTGAACTTTATTGTTAAAGATCCTGTTATTCTTTTGAAGGATTTTCATATTTCAACATTGCTGTTACAACACATCAATGAGTCGATCGGACATGGAGGAAGACGTTTCATGCTCTCAAAGCTTTGGACTATTATCTTTTGGACTATATACTGGGTACCATGCCTTATTTTAAGGGATTGGTATGCACGATATGACCTTCAATTAAACCACCGTTGTAATAAGATTAATAACTAAGTTGTGCTTACTTCTAGAAGGCGAAAGTAAAGATGGAAGAGCCAGAAGAATTGTGATTGCAGATTTATAGTGCATGTTATTTTTTCCTCGTTAGTATAGTGGTTTAATATCCCCGCTTGTCACGCGGGAGACCGGGGTTCAATTTCCCGACGAGGAGCTGCAGGGTGTTATTCCCTGACCTTTTGCCTTTGATATATGTTAAGCCTTTATGGCCACTTTTTTGATGTTTATTGGTAATTGCCTCATTATGTATTCGGAACAATTAGGGGCCGGTATCAAGTGGCCATTTGGCCTGTTTTGCATGTCATTGTGGATGGGATGTGCCTTTAAATTTTAGACTGCCCGTTATAATGTGGGTGGGATTTATGACGTGTCTTTGGGCGTGTTTGCAGCTTAACTACTTGCGCAGAAGTTTAGTTTTTAGATTAGTTTTGGAGAGATGATGGAGAAGGTTAATCCTTCGACCATGTCGAGCATGTCAAGGCATGTCATTGTTACGGAGACACGAGGAGCTTTCTAATATCTGAAGTAATGAGCTGGAGTTCGAAGAAGATTGCCGTAACAAGTCGGAAAAACCTTGGATGTATCTTACTGTTTTCTATCTACAATAAAGAAAATATTCATCAAAAGACTGTGTGCTGAAGCTTTATGAATGGAGAAGCTCTGAAGGTTTCTGCGGCAGCTTGCATGCGTACCGAAGATATTCCCCTTATCCATTCTCATCCAATTAGCGGCTAGGGTGCTAATTACCTGAAAGATATGAAAAATCTGCCGCCACAAGTACTAATATCAATATCAATAATATCAACAGTACTAATTCAGTGCAATCATATGCTGTTTTTATCAGTCACTCGGAAGGGACTGTTTATATATTTGTATCCTTTGTTACCATAGGAGGTGGGAACATAGGGTGTGCAGCAGCTGCCTGATCTCTCCCATCTCCGAGGTGATCCGTGGCTGTGGCTGGAATGATGAGCTGGGGGCACTGGCGGCCCTGACTGGGCTGTTCTGTCTCCTCACAGCTTGGCGGGTGGTCCTTACATGGTGGGGGGGAGGGAGTCCAGATTGGCCTCTTGGGTTCCCATTGATTGAGGGGGTGGGAAGGTTACGTCCCATGGCAGTATATTTGAGGTTCTTTGCGAAGACCCTCACCCCCTGTCTGTTTAGATGTACTCCATCATGGAGGTCCCATGTACCGATGGTCGGGTGGTGGGCTAATTTGACATTAGGGAGGGTGGCACATCCTCTGCTGATCTCCATGTTGGTATCGTGGATCACATGGGGTAGGGTATCTGCCCTGGGGAGCAGGATAGAGATCACAATCCTTGATTCAGGGAATTCCTTGCTGGCCTTTTCTGCCATCCTCGTTATTGCCCCAGCAGTACGATGGTGGAAGGTGCGCAGGTCATTCATACCTGTATGGATCACGAGGTGTTGAGGGCTGCCAATGGTGTCTTTGCTCAGGACCCTCATTGCCTGGTCTGTGGTGCTGCACCTTTTGACTAATTCCTGGTCACCTGGGAACAGCCTCTGGGGGTCCAGAAACTTCCCGTTGGAATCAGTCAGTAGGACCACCTTGGGGTTTTGCTCTTCAGACTGGGGGGCAGGAAGTTGGGTGAGGCTAGCGTGAGGGTTGCCTGTTGACTGTGTACCTGGGGCAAGCTGTGTAGCAGAAGGGGTGTCCACTAATGGTGCATTGGTGAGCTGAGTGCAGCTCAGAGAGGTCGGAGCAGGCATGGGAAAGCGAGCAGCAGCTGGGCTCTGTGTGTCTTCATGTGTCTTTTTTGGGACTTCTGGGTGAATGTCCCTGACATTGTGGAGCTGCTTGACAAATTATTTTTCCTGTTTATTCATGTCCTCCTTCATTTTGGATATTTGGGCACGGAGTGCACCGTTTTCTTGTTTCAGCTCCTCCAGGGTTCTCTTCATCTCAGAGGTGGTGTTATCATTTTTCGTCCTCAGCTGCTTGATGTCCTCTCTCAGCTGGTAGAGTTGCCTGGCCTGCGCTTGTTTAAGTTCTGTGAACTCGAGTTCTAGCTCAGCCAGGTTCTCTCTCAGCTGGCGGTCTGAATTGTGAGGTGTAGGAGGCGTAGAGATGGCCATGGCAGCAGTTGTCTCTAGTGGACTGTCATCTTCATAGTTATCCTCATAGTTATCCTGGTGGGTATTGGTCCTTTTTTCATTTACCTTCTCTTTTAGGAGGGGGAAGACCTCTTCAAAAGAGGCCAAGTTTTCTGTTTCCCTGTATCATGATCTTGCCTTTTTGATAGTAGGAAATTGTAAGGAGGGGATCGTCTGTATCCAGGCTTTGGTCTTTGCATACTTTTAGTCTGCTCCCACGTCCGATCCCCTCCCCATGGACATGTGGGTAGTTTTCGATTAGAGTCTCTCTCTCTCTGTCTCTCTCTCTCTGTCTCTCTCTCTCTGTCTCTCTCTCTTTATCTCTCTGTTTCGCTCTCTCCCCCCCCTCTCTCTCTCTCTCTCTCTCCCTCTCTCTGTCTCTCTCGCTTTCTCTTTATCTCTCCCTGTGTGTGTGTGTCTCTCTCTCTCTGTCTCTCTCTTTCTCTGTCTCTCTCTCTCTGTCTCTCTCGCTGTCTCTCTCGCTGTCTCCCACTCTGCTTCTCTCATTCTCTCTGTCTTTTTCTTTCTCTCTCTCTGTCTCTCTGTGTGTTTCTCTCTGTGTGTCTCTCTCTTTCATTCTCTCTCTCTGTCTCTGTCTCTCTCTGTCTATCTCTCTCCCTATCTGCCTCTCTCTATTTGTCTCTCTCTCTCGGTTTCTCTCTATGTCTCTCTCTGTTTCACTGTCACTCTCTCTGTCTGTCAATCTCACTCTCTGTCTCTCTCTCTCTCTCTCTCTCTCTCTCTCCCTCCATGTCTGTCTCTCTCTCCATGTCTGTCTCTCTCTCTGTCTGTCTCTCTCTCTGTCTCTCTCTGTCTCTCTCTCTGTCTCTCTCTCTCTCTCTCTCTCTCTCTCTCTCTCTCTCTCTCTCTCTCTCTCTCTCTCTGTCTTTCTCTATCTATCTCTCTCTGTCTGTCTCTCTGTCTGTTTATCTCTCTGTCTCTCTCTGTCTCTCTGTCTGTCTCGCTGTCTCTCGCTGTCTCCCACTCTGCTTCTCTCATTCTCTCTGTCTTTTTCTTTCTCTCTCTCTGTCTCTGTGTGTTTCTCTCTGTGTGTCTCTCTCTTTCATCCTTTCTCTCTCTCTCTCTCTCTCTCTCTCTCTCTCTCTCTCTCAGTGTGTCTCTCTCTCTCTGTCTCACTCTGTTTCTCTCTCACTGTCTCTCTCTCGCTCTCTGTCCCTGTCTCTGTCTCTCTCTCTGTCTGTCAAATTTCAATTTAAAAACGTTATTTGCATGATAAAATGCATTGTTATATTGCCAAAGTATAAAACATGACACACATATTTAAAGTGCATAAGTATAAATACATGTATACAGTGCATGGATAGATATGTCCCTGTCTCTCTGTCTGTCTGTGTCTCTTTCCCTCTCTCTCTCTCTCCCTCTCTCTCTCTCTCTCTCTCTCTGTTGCTTTGTCTCTCTCTCCCTCTCTCTGTTTCTCCCGTTCTCTGTCTCCCTCTCTCTCTTTCTCCCTCTCTCTCTTTGTCTATCGCTGTCTCTCTTTCTCTGTCTCTCACTGTCTCTCTCTCTCTCTCTGTCTCTCTCTCTGTCTCTCTCTCTCCCTCTTTCTCTCTTTCTCTCTCTCTCTCTCTGTCTCCCTCTCTCACTCTCTCTGTCAATTCAATTTCAATTCAATTTTCAATTAAAAAACTTTATTGGCATGACAAAAAATACATTGTTATATTGCCAAAGTATAAAACATGACATACATATTTAAAATGCATGAGTATAAATACAGTATACGGTGCATGGATAGATATGTTCCTGGACAAAAACTCGCAATAGACCTATAGCCCTGTATTGATTGCTACACGTTCTTGCAGCTGTATGCAGTACAACACAATAGCAAGTTTAGCAATTCAATATTAGTTTCTTAGTGTCAGTTAATGTCAAGTCAAGTCAAGTCAAGTTTATTTGTCACATACACATACGAGATGTGCAGTGAAATGAAAGTGGCAATGCTCGCGGACTTTTGTGCAAAAAGACAAACAACCAAACAAACTATAAACACAATCATAACACACATATACCTTTACATAATAAATAATGGAAGGTAAAATGTTCAGTAGAGTTAGTCCCTGGTGAGATAGGCATTTACAGTCCGAATGGCCTCTGGGAAGAAACTCCTTCTCAACCTCTCTGTTCTCACCGCATGGCAACGGAGGCGTTTGCCTGACCGTAGCAGCTGGAACAGTCCGTTGCAGGGGTGGAAGGGGTCTCTCATGATATTGTTGGCTCTGGAGTTGCACCTCCTGATGTATAGTTCCTGCAGGGGGGCAAGTGAAGTTCCCATAGTGCGTTCGGCCGAACGCACTACTCTCTGCAGAGCTTTCTTGTCCTTGGCAGAGCAATTCCCAAACCAGATGGTAATGTTCCCGGACGAGATGCTTTCCACCGCCGCTGCGTAGAAGCACTGGAGGATCCTCGGAGACACTGAATTTCCTCAATTGCCTGAGGTGGTAAAGGCGCTGCCTTGCCTTACTCACGATGTGGACTCCCAGATATTTAAAACAGTTCACCCTATCCACAGGATCCCCATTTATCCTCAATGGAGTGTACGTCCTCGGATGATGTGCCCTCCTAAAGTCCATGATCAGCTCCTTCGTTTTTTTGATGTTCAAGAGGAGGCTGTTATCCTGGCACCAGAGTGCTAGATCAGCCACCTCCTCCCGGTATGCCTTCTCATCGTTGTCTGAGATCAGGCCCACCACCACAGTGTCATCAGCAAACTTAATTATTGAGTTGGAGCTGAACCTAGCCACACAGTCATGTGTGTACAGGGAGTACAATAGGGGGCTGAGGACGCAACCCTGGGGCGATCCTGTGCTCAGGGTGAGGGACTTCGATGTATTCCCTCCCATCTTGACTACCTGGGGCCTGGCGGTGAGAAAGTCCAGGACCCAGGCACACAGGGAGGTGTTGAGCCCCAATTCCATTAGCTTCCCGGCCAGTCTGGTGGGGACTATCGTGTTGAAGGCTGAACTGTAGTCTATGAACAGCATCCTCACGTAGCCTCCCTTCTGGCTATCCAGATGGGAGAGAGCGGTGTGCAAGACCTGGGAGACCGCATCGTCCATGGATCTGTTCGGACGGTATGCGAACTGCAACGGGTCCATGTTCCGAGGGAGGAAGGCGCAGATGTGTTTATTCACCAGCCTCCCCCAGTCAATTAGTGTGTGTACATATGTGCATGTTGGTCATTCACCGTCTCTCAGGTTATAGCATGCTGTTACGTATTGTGCACCAAGATGTGCCGTATTTCCTTCACCAAGGATTATTCTTAGTTTTGATGTATCAACTAGTTCTTTAAAATCAGGGGTTGCCAGACTGTCAAAGTATGTTTTCCTTGTTTTGTCAATTTTTTTGTATTTTAGGAGGAAGTGCATCTCTGTTTCAACCTCATCTGTCAAATAGTGGCCGCATATTCTGTTATCTCTTGGTTGCCAGAATCTCTTCTGCCTTCCTTTTTCAACTGCCAAATAGTGGTGACTTGACCTGTATTTGGTGAGGGTCTGTCTCTGCTTTATGTCTCTAACAGTTGAGATATAGTCTGCCAATTTATCATCTCTTTTTAGGGCACAGTAACATTCTAATCTGCTTTGGCTTTTGGTTTCTTTATCCCAATGTTCCAAATACGTTTCTTTACATTGTTTGATAATTTGGTTCACTCTAACTGGTGATTGGGGATCAGTATTGATCTGAGGCTGGTAGGGTTTAACTGGATAGGGTTTAACTGAATAGGGTAGTTAGTCTCAGTACCAACTGACACAGGGAACTCTTTTCTGGATTCCCTCTTGTGTTTTAAGGGCTTTAAACTGGAGGGTATCTGGGGGGCTAGATTTAAGGTCATTCCAAAATGTAGTGCTTTTTTCTGGATATTTATTATCAGTGGGTATCTGCCTACTTCCGCCCTACATGCGTTTGTTGGTGTTTTCCTTTGGATACGGAGAATGTTCCAACAGAATTCCGAATACAGGGCCTCCGTTGTATGTTTTTCCCATTTACTATAACTATGTTGACTGAGCGGACCCCCATACTTCACTACCATAAAGCGCCATAGGTTGGATTACACTGTCAAATATTTTAAGCCAGATTTTAATTGGAAGTTGGATGTTGTAGAATCTTCTTTCTATTGCATACAGAGCTCTTCGAGCTTTCTCTTTTAGTGCATTCACTGCCATATTGAAGCTCCCTGATGCTGCAACAGTTAGACCAAGGTAAGTATAGCTCATAGTGTGTTCGATAATAATACCATTGAGAGTAAATTTGTATTTATCTTCCTGACATCTGGGTCTTTTCTGAAAAATCATGATGTTAGTTTTCTTTAGATTTACTGCCAGGGCCCAATTTTGGAAATACTCATCAAGTAGGTCCAACTGTTGCTGCAGTCCCTGTTCTGTGGGGGACAGCAGAACCAAGTAATCCGCATAAAACTGGGATTTTACCTCTCCGTCCAGAAGACAGAGGCGCTGTGCTCTGGTCCAACTTTACTGCCAAATCATTGATATACACATTAAACAGTGTTGGGCTCAGATTGCAGCCTTGCCGGACGCTTCTTCTCTGGGCGAAGAGATCAGTGCGTTTGTCCCCAATTTTAACGCCACATTTATTATTCAGATACATTGATTTGATAAGGTCATATACCTTTCCTCCTATACAAAAACAGAGTTTGTAATAGAGCCCTTCATGTCAAATGCTTTCTCAAAGTCTATAAAACAGGCAAATATTTTCCCATTTTTTGCTTGGTGTATATGTTTTTCAATGAGTGTGGAGGGTATAAATGTGGTCTCTCGCTCTCTACCTTGACCTCTCTCTCTCTCTCTCTCTATCTATGTCTCTCTCTCTCTGTATCTCTCTCTCTCTCTGTTTCTCTTTCTCTCTCTCTCTCCCTGTCTCTCTGTATATCTCTCTCTATTTCTCTCTCTCTCTCTTTGTCTCTCTCTCTCTGTCTGTCTCTCTCCGTCTCTCTTGTTCTGTCTCTGTCTCTCTCAGTCTGTCTGTCTCTCTCTCTCTCTCTCTGTCTCTCTCTTTGAGATCATTGAGAAATGATCTGCAAATAGAAACGCCATTGGCTGGGACAGATATTTATAAGGACTCGTTCTTTGTAAGAACCGCAATGGAATGGAATAAACGAGACAACAATATCGTCTAAATGTTTAAGAAGGAACTGCAGATGCTGCAAAATCGAAGGTAGACACAAAATGCTGGGGTAACTCAGCGAGTTAGGCAGCATCTATGGAGCGAAGGAATAGGTGACTATTCGGGTCGAGACCCTTCTTCAGACTCAAGAACCATTTTGTTCACTCGATAGATGCTGCCTCACACGCTGAGTTTCTCCAGCATTTTTGTCTACCAGCAATAGAGTCAAATCACTGGACAATAGATAACAGGTGCAGGAGTAGGACATTCGGCCCTTCGAGCCAGCACCACCATTCACTGTGATCATGGCTGATCATCCACAATCAGTACCCTGTTCCTGCCTTCTCCCCATATCCCCTGACTCCGCTATCTTTAAGAGCCCTATCTAACTCTCTCTTGAAAGTATCCAGAGAACCGGCCTCCATCACCCTCTGAGGCAGAGAATCCCACAGATTCACAACTCTCTGGGTGGAAATGTTTCTCCTCATGTCAGTCCTAAATGGCCAGATTCATAACTCTCTGGGTGGAAACGTTTCTCCTCATCTCAGTCCCAAATGGCCACAGATTCACAACTCTCTGGGTGGAAACGTTTCTCATCTCAGTCCTAAATGGTCAGATTCACAACTCTCTGGATGGAAACGTTTATCCTCATCTCCGTACCAGATGACTGACCGACTCCCACAACATCGGGAACATGTTTCCTGCCTCTAGCGTGTACAAACCCTTAATAATCTTATATGTTTCAATAAGATCCCCTCTAATCCTTCTAAACTCCAGAGTATACAAGCCCAGCCGCTCCATTCTCTCAGCATATGACAGACCCGCAATCCCTGGAATTAACCTGGTGAACCTACGCTGCACTCCCTCAATAGCAAGAATGTCCTTCCTCAATTTGGGAGACCAAAACTGCACACAATACTCCAGGTGTGGTCTCACTACAGATGGAGGGAGAGAGGGAGAGAGAGAGATGGAGGGAGAGAGAGAGAGGCAGAGATGGAGAGAGAGAGGGAGAAGAAAGGGGGAGAGAGAGAGGGGCAGAGAGGGAGAGAGAGAGGGAGAAAGAGAGAGAGAGGGGGAGAGCGAGGCAGAGGGGGAGAGAGGCAGAGAGGGGGAGAGAGAACGGGTGAGAGAGGCAGAGGGAGATGGGGAGAGAGAGGGGGAGATATGTCAGCCATGGTTGCAAGGCGCAGTGGACTCTGTAAGTTGGCGATACGCAGAGTACTGCCATGCTGACTACAAATTCAGAAAGGTCCAATTCAGACAATGCCAAGCGTGGGCTAGCGTGAATGAAATGGGCCGAATGGCCTTTCCCGGACGCTGTGGGCTCCCCGCATCCACGCCGTTGTCCCGCAAGGTCGGCTTGGTGACTTTCGGGGAGTTATTGGGGCAAATGGTTTGGAATGAGACAGAAACCGGTCTGAAGGCCACATTAAGTGTGAATTTAGGGAGATATATAAAGTATGGCGTCTGTGCATGCTCCCCCTGCTGCATTGAAGGGAATGCATGCATCACTGGCTGCATTGCTGCCTCCCCCGCTGCATGGGAACGCTTTAACCCCTTACCTGCTCTTCACAGCTGCATTCCCGCACCACTTCCGCTTGGGTGGCGGAACTCTTGTCCACAAAGGCGCTTCGGGCGGGAGGGGACGCTTTAGGGCGGCGCACCGGCGCTGGCAAAGCAGGACGGATGTCTCAGACGTCCGGGTGGAGGGCGAAACGCTGAATGTTGGTTCCGGGGTGGTTTTTTTGGTGTTTTTTGGTGCATTGAGGGTGGGGTGAAGAGAAAAAAGGAAGGGAGAAGGAGGGGAGGGGTTGAGAGAGAGAGAGGGAGGGAGGGAGAACGTTTGGGAGAGTTTTGAAAAGTTTTGAGGAACTTTGGGAGAGATTGAGGAGAGAGGGAGAGAGAGAGAAGAGAGAGGGCGAAGAGAGGAGAGAGAGGTAGAGAGAGGTAGAGAGAGAGAGAGGAGGGAGTGAGATAGGGTGAGAGAGGTAGAGAGAGAGGGGATGTGAGAGGGCGCGTGCGACTGAGAGGGAGAGAGAGGGAAAGAAAGACAAGGACGGGGAAGAGAGAGGGAGAGAGAGGGAGAGAAGGAGGAGAGAGGGCAAGAGCGATAGGAGGAGAGAGAGAGAGGGAGGAGAGGGCAAGAGAGAGGAGGAGAGAGAGAGAGATGGGAGAGAGAGAGATGGGAGAGAGAGAGGGAAAGAGAGAGAGGAAAGAGAGAGGAGGGCGAGAGAGAGAGGGCGAGAGAGGAGAGAGGGGGCGGAGCGAGAGAGAGAGAGAGAGAGGGATGGGAGAGAGAGGGAGAGAGAATTATTCACCTCTCCCTTTCTGGGCGGCACGGTGGCGCAGCGGTAGAGTTGCCGCCTCATGGTGCCAGAGGCCCCGGTTCGATCCCGACCACGGGCGCTGTCTGTACGGAGTTTGCAAGTTCTCTCCCCGTGACCTGCGTGGGTTTTCTCCGGTTTCCTCCCACACTCCAAAGACGTGCAGGTTTGTAATAATAATAATAATAATAAATTTTATTTAATGGCGCCTTTCAGACATCTCAAGGACACCTTACATAGTAATCGGAATAACATATAATCGGAATATAACAAGTAGTAAAGACATCACAGAGACACAAATTAAAAACAGAATTCAATCCAAAACAGAAAATCAAAAACACAGTGTGAAGAGAGAGCAGCGGCAGCCAAAGCGCGCCAGCGTCCACTCTCTCTTCACGGCAGCCATCTTGGACACAGACCTACAGGACTACAATTAGACAAATAAAATCATCCCCCCACAGTGGATAGCACTGTGGGGAAGGCACAATGTCCAGTCCCCACCCCATGTTCACCCCAAAGTCAGGCCTATTGAGGCCACCGCAATTGCCTCTACGGAGGCCCGATGTCCCTGGCCGTTCTCACAGGGTGGTCTTGCCCCGGGTAGTGGGAGAGTCCTCTCTGCGGCTGGGCCACCTGGAACGGCCGCTTCCTGGTTGGAGCCCGCGGCTGCCGAAGCCGACAAGGCCGCGCCGGTTTGGAGCTCCCAGGCTCCCGATGGTAAAGACGGCGCCGCCTCTCCGCACTGCGCCTCTCCGCACGCCGCCTCTCCGCTCCGCAGACCCGCAGATGTTGCTCTCGGCGGTCCAGCTCGCCAGAGCTCCAGCGCGTCGATCCAGCGCGGCGACCCAGGCAAGGCATCGCCCGCTCCACTCCGCTCCGCTCCAGCGCTCCAACGCTGTGCCGCCGCCGAGGCCGAGGTGCTGGGCGGTCCCCTGCCAGGAAACGCCGCTCCAAGCCCTCTGGTAGGCCACGAGGACGGGTCGACGGGCAGCCCGGAGAAAAGGCTGCCACACCGACCAGGTAGGGACCTAGAAATAAAGTTTACACCTACCCCCCACATTAAAAAGACCATATCCCCTACAAACAAAAAACAGGACTCATTAAAACTATTAAAAAAACGAATTTAAACGGACGGCTGCTGGCTAGCATCCGTTCACCAAGATGGCTCCTCCTCCTCGAGGTTTGTAGGTTAATTGGCTTCTGGTAAAGATTGTAAATTGTCCCCAGTGTGTGAGTGTGTGTGTAGGATAGTGTTAATGTGCGGAGATCGCTGGTCGGCACGGACTCGGTGGGCCGAGGGTCTGTTTCCGCGCTGTATCTCCAAACTAAACTGGTTGAAGAACATCATTCAAACATCAAGTTGTCACAAAGTGTAAAATATGTTTTCATTTATTTGGAAAGGACACTGTGAAGGATAAGATGATTAAACCACATCATTGTGAGGGGGCCGAGTGATTGAAGTCACCGACCTTGTGATGGGCTGAGAAGTTGGAATCACCAACCTTGTGATTCGAACAAACAGTCAGACCTTCTGAGCTGTTGATAACATTGTAGAAGAACAAGATGAGGTAAGGAATGTAGCTGACAACACAGAAGCTATTCTTTAGGTCAAAGGCAATTAAGTAGGTTAGGGCAACAGCTACTGAGCATGCTTAATAAAATAAATGAATATTAACTTTATGCCCCTCATGACAAAGAACCTAATTTAAATGTACATGCGATGTATGATGTGGGAGGAGAGGGAATGATTGATGACGCACGGAGGGGAGGGTTGGAAGATTGTGAACCTCGGTACCCTGATTGGAAGGGGTCAGAAGGGGAGGCGTCCGATCAATAAAGACTGTATACTGAATTGTATAAAATAGACGTTTTTCCTTTGCTCGGGGTGTCTCAACTTGGAGAGGCACCCGATTCTGCAGACTCGCAAAATAAAGCATTTCTTGTTTCCACGATTTAGTCTCTGAGTAGTGATTGTGAGCACAAACCATATATCTCACAAGTTGGGGGCTCGTCCGGAATCGCCACTCCGGCCGCTTGACGGAGGCACGAAAGGAAGGGAAGGTGCACCCTGCTGATTTCAGCAGTCTCGGATCTCCTTGCTTGCAGTCAGCGGTTTTGAGCGAGTGATATCGGACAAGAGACTTGGAAACAAGAGGGAATCCAGTGAAAGGGATCAATCAATCGAGCAATCCTGTGCACAGGACTCGGGTAAGAATATTGACTATTAAGTTATTACTCGGGCGATTGGGTTCTGTTGGACGGGGAAAAGGTCTGACAGGGATGGGTAACCGGAACGGGCAAAGTAAGGGCCCGGGGAAAAGGCTCAAACTGGTGAAGAGCCGCACATTCCGCTGATAGTCCATTGGGGCGGATGTTGCACGGATGGGGTGAGGGGGGGACTCAGGGTAAAAGTAAGAAAAGTCAGGATAAAGTATTGTTACTTTGAATGGCCAAAGGAACCCATAAAAGGGAGTTTGGTGGGTGGCCAAGGTTGAGGTCGCCCGGGAAATAAAGAACAAGGATCAGGGGGATGGCCCACCAGGCCATCCCGGTGTTATCATTGTCACAAAGAAGGACACTTTAAAAGAGAATGTCCAAAGATAAGGCATGAAGTACAATCGACACACTGATGGAGGAATAGGGGGTCAGGGATTCCCCTCCTTGGGGGTGTAGGACGTACACGGGAACTCTTGGTAAACTTAAAATTAGGTCCCAAGGAGAAGACACGGTATTTATGGTGGACTCAGGGGCGGAAAGATCAAGTGTAACCAGGATACCGGGGGGAATGGGATTAGGGGAAAAGCAAGTCAAAATCTCTGGAGTAGGGCGAAAGGTAATGACAGCTCCCGAGATAGAAGGAGTAATGGTAAGATATGAAAATCGAGAGGCCATGGAAGACTTAATCCTGGTGCCCCAGGCAAGAATAAATCTGATGGGAAGGGACTTACAAGTTCAATAGGAATGGGCACAGCTCCCGTAGGTGGACAGATTATAGTACAACTATAAAATTGACGACCGAAGATGAAGAAAGAATAGTCTCACAGGTGTGGGGAAGAGAGGGAAATAGGGGAGGGCTAAGAATACCACCCTGAGGATAGCCTTGCGAGAAGGAAGTGAAGTAGTACAAGTAAGACAGTATCCGATTTCAATGGAAGGAAGGAAAGGGCTGCAGCCAATTATAGAAAACTTACTGAAGGATGGAGTATTGGAGAGTTGTATGTCCCCCTACAACACGCCAATACTCCCTGTAAGAAAGACTGACGGAACGTTCCGACTGGTCCAGGACCTAAGAGAATTGAATAAGGTAGTTAGGGTCGACACCCGGTAGTCCCAAATCCTTATACCATAATGGGACGTATACCCCCTAACCATAGGTGGTTCAGTGTGGTAGATCTGAAAGACGCCTTTTGGAGCTGCCCCCTGGCTGAGGAAAGTAGAGACCTCTTGCATTCGAGTGGGAAAACCCAGACACACTGAGGAAGCAACAGTATCGATGGACTGTGCTCCTCAGGGATTTACTGAATCCCCGAACCTGTTCGGGCAAATATTAGAACAAGTATTAGAGGATGTTCCCAGGACCTATGGGACACAATTATTGCAGTACGTAGATGATTTGTTACTCTCAGGCGGAGAAGAAGAGCCAGTAAGGGATGCAACCATAACCCTCTTAAACATTTTAGGGGAAAAGGGATTGAGAGTGTCCAAAAATAAACTACAATTTGTAGAACAGGAGGGTTAAATATCTAGGACAACTGATTACTGACGGGGAAAGGAGAATAAACCCCGAAAGAATAGCTGGAATAGCTGCCGATGCAAAGGAACAAAAAAGAAATCAGGAAGTTTCTCGGGTTAATTGGATACTGTAGATTATGGATAGACAATTACACCCGACAAGTCAAGTTCTTGTATGATAAATTGTGTGTGAGGAGACTGATAAAGTACAATGGGATTCTGAGGACGAACAGAGATTTGGAGAAATAAAGAATAGCTGATCACCGCACCGGTTACTACCCTCCCGTCCATCGATCAACCATTCCATCTCTTGTTAATGCGGAGAATGGAATGCGTTGGGGGTACTGACACAAAAGAGAGGAAGGAAGCGACAGCCAGTCGCATTCCTTTCTAAACTCTGGATCCGGTATCACGAGGGGTGGCCTGTATGTATTCAAGCGGTCGCAGCAACAGCAATATTAGTGGAAGAAAGTAGAAAATTGACATTTGGAGGTGACCTGGTAGTATCCACTCCCACACGGTCGGACAATACTAACTCAGAAGTCCAACCGGTGGTTGACTGACTCCAGGATCCTAAAGTACGAGTGATACTTATGGAAAAAGACGATTGACCATTTGACCGATAAGAATTTAAAAACCTTCCCAGTTTTATACTCGGCGGACGACGAGCAGGAAGGGCAGAGACCAGAACACTACTGTAGCGAAGTTATAGAACTACAGACCAAGAGCAAGGAGGATTTGAGGAGCAGCCTCTGGTAGAGGGGAGAAAGGTGGTTTATAGACGGTTCTTCCTGCTGTATAAATGGAAAAAGATATAGTGGGTTATGCCATAATAGGAGGAGAAGGATTTGAAGGAGTGGAGGCGGGCAGGTTGCCAGGTAGTTGGTCGGCTCAGTCATGTGAATTGTATGCTTAATACGGGCGTTAGAATTGTGGAGGGGAAGGAAGGAACGGTGTACACCGACTCCAAATATGCATTTGGAGTAGTGCACACGTTGGGAGAATATGGAAAGAAAGGGGGATGATTACAGCAAGAGGAAAGGAGTTGGCACAGACAATTAATGAGAAGGTGTGGTAGCATTACATTTGCCAGAAAGGATAGCGGTGGTCCATGTGGCGGGACACCAAAAGGGGAAATCATTAGAAGCAGGGGAAATGAAGCGGCAGACGGAGCCGCCAAAAAGACATCGACAGAAGGAACAGTGAGGATGTTGTCTTTAATACCATTAAGGAAGGAGTAGGAAAAATACTGTATCCACAGGAGAGGAGGAGGATAAAAATGAATGAGTTAGGGGCTCGGCTTCCACTGACGGGAGGTGGTGGACGCGGATGGGAAACAAATGTAACCATATAACCATAAACATATAACAATTACAGCACGGAAACAGGCCATCTCGACCTTCTAGTCCGTGCCACATATTTCTCAATGCAGTGCCCACTGTTGATGCAAGGCAGGGCGGGGAAGTTTGTACTCACATTGCGACATAAATAAATAAGTAGTTTGGGTGATTGTGCAGGCTTTAAACAAGAATCATTGAGAAATATATTTTGGCAAATAATAAAATCCTCCTGATTTTGTCCAACAAACAGCTGAAATTATCCCATTCCTTAGCTTGCATCTGAGTAAACTGTATTTCCAAACGCATTGAGAGTTACGATATTTAAATGGTAAATGGAGCTTCAGAAGCGTTTTCATTTGCATGTTAAAACCACCTGAGAATAGGGGCGATTTGCAATTTTACTGAAGGATTTCTAACTTTTAATACTTTTCATCTAACACAAATGAATAAGATAAAAAGTCAATAATGCCTTACTTTTGATGAAATGCAGCGAGCAAAAACGCGATAATTCCCGATATTTTGGATCTTAAATCTCCCGGCAAATGTCCGCTATCAACTTCCGCCGTTTTTGCACCTTCAGCTCCTCTTGAATTTACCTTAGTTTCTATATATTTTTTTTACTGTAAATTTAGGTAGCTGTGCCTCACGGTCACCCCGACTGGCACAGTTAATTGCAGCTCAAAAAACTGGCCATTCGATATTTTTAACGGGGTGTGAAAGTGGTGTTTTCCATTCACTAACATGGACGCTTGTCCCCAGTTAAAATTTGCGGTCAAGTGGGTGCGGATCTCGCTCCATGACCTTTTGTGAAATCACCTATAGGTGCAAAGAAATCCTTCTGCAGTTGTACAGGGCCCTGGTGAGACCACACCTGGAGTATTGTGTGCAGTTTTGGCTGTTGGCCTTCATAACAAGAGTTCAGTATAGGAGCAAAGAAGTCTTTCTGCAGTTGTACATTGCCCTGGCGAGGCCACACCTAGAATATTTTGTGCAGTTTGGCCTGTTGGCCTTCATAACAAGAGGTGAGTAGAGGAGCAAAGAGGCCTTCTACAGTTGTACAGGGCCCTGGTGAGACCACACCTGGAGTATTGTGTGCAGTTTGGCCTGTTGGCCTTCATGGCTCGAAGGGCAATGGTCTACTCCTGCACCTATTTCTATAACAAGAGGAGTTGAGTATAGGAGCAAAGAGGCCCTTCTACAGTTGTACAGGGCCTGGTGAGACCAGACCTGAGTATTGTGTGCCTGCACACACGCACGCTCCACCGCGCGCACACACAAATGCCAACTCTGAAGTAAACTAACGATTGAATTAATATGTGAAGACACAAATGCTGGAGAAACTCATGGCGGGTGAGGCAAGCATTATGGAGGTAGGAATAGACAACGTTTGGGGTCGAGCCCTTCTTCAGACGCTGGGTTCAAACTGCAATTCCTTTAAAATTCA